>NC_069509.1:167704826-167852326 GCF_027579735.1 Bombina bombina
TACAATATGACTGCCCCCTGCATCATGTGACAACCATCAGCCACATCTGACTGCCCCCTGCATCATGTGACAACCATCAGCCAATCACAAATTAGTACACGTATACACTGTGAACTTGTACACATGGTTAGTAGGAGCTAACGCCTCAAAGTGTAAAAGTCTCTAAAAACTGCTGCTCTATGAATCATGAAAATGTCATTTTGACTTTAGAGTCCCTTTAAGTAAAAGCTGTACAAAAAGTAATACGTTACATAATGGGTCTGTACCTTCCTGGCTAATTAGGGCAACTGTTATTATAATTTTGACTTTTTTTTTTTTTTTTTTTTGTAAATCTAAAACACTGGGACTTTATTTTTTTTCTAACCTGCAGTAGAATAATTAAGTTTAGGTATTTGTGTACTTGTTGGTAATGTGCCAGCCTCCAGGGAATTCTATAGCAAAGACACCGTTACTACACTGAGCATTTGTGAAATAATGTCCCTCAGACAAGTTCGAGTTCTGCTTTATAGAGCGTACACTGGATTAACACTTTACTACACAATCCTGAGATAAATAACTTGTTTGTTCATTGTAAGCCTCACATTTAAATGTTCTGTGTGTTGGCACATTTTATTAGGGCACTACAATGTGCTTCCTGCAATGGGTTAAAACACATTCCAAGAGCAGTGATGCACAACTGCGAGCTAGCTGATGTGTTCAGCTAGCTCCCCGTAGGGCACAGCTGCCCTGGTGCAGACTAACTGTGTTTAACCCGTGCAAAAGGATTAACCTTTTAACGCTGTTACGGCGTTGTATTCCATCCAAATTTTTCTGGGCTTTAACGCCGATGGACGGAATACAACGTCCTAACCGGGTAGCTTTCCTGAAGCCACTGGCGCTTCCCTGATGGATTTGCGGTCTGGAGGGCGTACCTAGCATCATAGGGACGACCCCCTGACGCGATCCCATCATTGAAATCTCGTGATCACTTGCACGTTTGCGAGATTTCAAATTTTTACATCGGACACTTTAACCCCAGCAGGAAAGGGTTAAACACAGCTAGTTATATGCAAGCAATAGCATTATCATAAAATTCTCTAATAAAAAAAATGACGTCCCATTTAAAATGAATGTAAAGTTTAATGAATGAGTGCTCGGTATCTAAAAATATTCTTAAAAACAGCAGCACTTTCATTCATTAAATTTTACATTAAAGTTTCTTTTTTTAAATTCTTACCTTTCTTTATTGAAAGCAGTCCGGCGATCGTCCGCCCGCAGCTCCTGCTGTAGTTAGCAGATCGATGACGAATCCGGCTTCCTCCAATCGTTGCGTGCCCCCTTTGGCGCCCAGCTTGTGTGGCAATGCAACGATTGGAGAAACCCGAATTTGTCATCGATCTGCGAACTACAGAAGGGGCTGCGGGCGGGCGATCACCGGTCTGCTTTCAATAAAGAAAAAGGTAAGCATTAAAAAAAAAAAAAAAAAAGAAGCTTCAAAGTAAAGTTTAATGAATGAAAGCGCCCCCCCCCCCCCCTTTTTTTTATTAGAGTATTTTTAGATACCGGGCACTTTCATTAAAGGGACAGTCTACTCCAGAACTGTTATTGTTAAAAAGATAGATAATCCCTTTATTGCCCCAGTTTTGCATAACCAACACTGTTATATTAATACACTTTTTACCTCCGATTACTTTGTATTTAAGTTTCTGCAGACTACCCCCTTATCTGAGTCCTTTGACAGACATGCATTTTAGTCAATCAGTGCTGACTCTTAAATAACCCCACGGGAATGAGCACAATATTATCTATATGGCACACATGAACAAGCTCAGTCTAACTGTGAAAAACAGTCGACATGCACTGAGATAGGAGGAGGTTTTTAACAGTTTAGAAATCAGTTTGAGTCTACCTAGTTATAACTAGCAGCAAAGAATACCAAAAATAAAGCAAATTTTATGATAAAGGTAAAATTGGAAAGTTGTTTAAATTGCATGCCCTATCGGAATCACGAAAGTTTAATTTTCGAATAGACTGTCCCTTTAAACTTTACATTCTTTCCATATTACATATAGAACCAAATAAAAAAAAAAAAAAAAAAAAAAAAAAAAAAAAAGGGAAATAGAGTGGGCAAACTTCTAAAACTGCATTTTATTTGTTCATATTAAAATCTAAGTTTTCCCAAGTAGTATAAGATATGAGGCAAAGCTATTTGCCAAACATCATTACCTGGGGGAGGGGGGTTAGCACAAATCCATGCGCCCCCCAATATTTCTGACTGATGGATGGGGTGAAATGGTGTAAAAAAGTAACAACTGCTCATTTTAATATGCAGCAAAAGACAAAACAAACTAACACAAATGTCAGTGTAGGAGCGCTGGGATTTACAGGACAGTAGGTTTACATATCATTCTGGAGGAAATGCTTCAAGAAAATCCTCCTCGCTGGAGTAGGTGGATACAGAATCTATAAGACAAAAATGAGAAGCGCCACACTGGAATGGATCTAAGTGTAGATCATGTGACTTAACATATGACATGTGTCATTAAATATCTTTATGTGCACTCATTTGATCTACACTTCATTCCGGTGTGGCGCTTCTTCTCATTTTTGTCTTGCTCAGTTTAATATTTTCCATTTTCTGACTGCTGATCAAGCCCCACCGCAGCCCCCAACTTCCCACAGACACAAGCAGACTGCAGCCAAGAAAATTGGGGAGTATGCGGTTACTGTGGTGGCTTGGTTCACAGTTGCTTCTTCAGATTATATAGAGTACGCTTGGGGTTTTTGTTTTACAGGTACAAATCCCGAATCCAGACTTCCAAAATCCAAACATTTTAATTAATAGAATAAAAAATGACTATTTTTTCCGCCTGTAAGTCACAATGTTCTCTGCCTGTGTCTTTGGTTCAATAATTGTGCAAATAACAGTCAATATATTTATTTAAAACAACAAATATTACCCAAATTACAGTACTGTAGTATCTTTCTGATAGCACTATGTATACAATAGTATTAAATATAACATACAACTGCCTTTAGGTTATATGTACAAGCTACAATGATTTTATTGTTTACACTTGGTCCCATCCCCTCTCCAAACTTTTACCTTTTGCAGATGCAAATATTCTAAAGTCCAAACCTATTCTTGTCCCAAGTAGTTTAGATAAAGGGTTTTCTACCTGTATTACCATTGGACAACATTGCAACGCTACCATTGTTTAAACTTTGATTTTAATATGAACAAATAAAACGCAGTTTTAATGTTATGTGCACCGAATGAATCCTTTTATTTCCTCAGTCTTTCTTTTTAGATAAAACAAGACAAAACGGGTGACAGCAACTCTACCTTTATACAGGTTAGGCTACAGTACGTTAATATGTTGTAGTCCTCTCTGCGATACAAGTGGGTTAAATCAGGCCTCAAATTCATACAAGCAAGCATTTTTAAGCCGCAATGCCAGATGGATATATATGTTACACGTCGAGCTTGGAAGCAAATCTTCCCTAGTAACCTGCATAAATTGAGCAACAATTAAGGAAATGAGCATAATGAAAAGTGACAGTTTTGTCCATAGGAAATTTAGCTGTGATCAAACAGTTGACAGAGTAGGGCTGCTGATTACAGGGTACAACAACCCATGCTGTACACTTGGCAGAGAAACAATACTATGTCAGTAGCCTACAGTTGTGAGCACATCCAGGACAAAAGAGGCAATTAGTTAAGCGCATCTGTCACCATGTCTGCACCGTCATATTTACAATAAAATATTTTAGAGAACAGGTGTATGAGTTTCAAGGATACATTTAATATAATAAAGCATCTACTTCAATATGCAACTGAAGATTATTTAATGCACAATCAAATACAAATTAACTGTTCTACAGCATCTGTATAAGCAGAATACTAAATATAACATTACTGCGCACAGAAATACATAACATTTAAAGTACAATATTTTAACTGCCAATAAAACAAAAAATAAAGTCTATGTTTTGTCTATTACTTTATCACTCCAACTAATTAATATAATTAATATACACTCACCGGCCACTTTATTAGGTATACCTGTTCAATTGCTTGGTAACACAAATTGCTAATCAGCCAATCACATGGCAGCAACTCAATGCATTTAGGCATCTAGACGTGGTGAAGACGACTTGCTGAGGTTCAAACCAAGCATCAGAATGGGGAAGAAAGGGGATTTAAGTGACTTTGAACATGGCATGGTTGTTGGTACCAGCCGGGCTGGTCTGAGAATTTCAAAAACTGCTGATCTACTGGGATTTTCATGCACAACCATTTCTAGGTTTTACAGAGAATGGTCAGAAAAAGAGAAAATATCCAGTGAGCGGCAGTTGTGTGGGTGAAAATGCCTTGTTGATGTCACAGGAGAATGGGGCAGACTGGTTTGAGATGATAGAAAGGCAACTGTAACTCAAATAACCACTACAACCAAAGTATGCAGAATACCATCTCTGAACGCACATGTAAAACCTTGAAGCAGATGGGCTACAGCAGCAGAAGGCCACACCGGGTGCCACTCCTGTCATCTAAGGCTACAATTCGCACAGGCTCACCAAATGATTGGAAAAAACATTGCCTGATGAGTCTCGATTTCAGCTGCAACATTCAGGTGGTAGGGTCAGAATTTGGCATAAACATGAAACCATCCTGCCTTGTATCAACGGCTCAGGCTGGTGGTGTAATGGTGTGGGAGATATTTTCTTGGCACACTTTGGGCCCCTTAGTACCAATTGAGCATTGTTTAAACACCACAGCCTACCCGAATATTGTTGCTGACCATGTCCATCCCTTTATGACTACAGTGTACGCATCTTCTGATGGCTACTTCCAGCAGGATAATGCACCATGTCACAAAGCTCAAATCATCTCAAACTGGTTTCTTGAACACGACAATGAGTTCACTGTACTCCAATGGCCTCCAGTCACCAGATCTAAATCCAATAGAGCACCTTTGGGATGTGGTGAACGGGAGTTTCGCATCATGGATGTGCAGCCGACAAATCTGCAGCAACTGCGTGATGCTATCATGTCAATATGGACCAAAATCTCTGAGGAATGTTTCCAACACCTTGTTGAATATATGCCACGAAGAATTAAGGCAGTTCTGAAGGCAAAGGGGGGTACGGTACAACCCGGTACAAGCAAGGTGTACCTGGCCGGTGATTGTATATTAATATATTAAAATCTGTGAAATTATAGAGATGTATCTTCCAAGTTATATGCAGAGGTGACTGTGCATTTAAGTTTATGATAGCTGAATTATGTTTTTTTTTTATTTTCTCAAGGGGAATTACAGCACTTGGCCCACAGACCAGAGAGTGTAAGCGATAACTGACAGCTGATAAATAATGACTATTAAAAGGCACAGTTTAGTCCAAAATAAACATTTATGATTCAGATAGGGCATGTAATTTTAAACAACTTTCCAATTTACTTTTATCACCAATTTTGCTTTGTTCTCTTGGTATTCTTAGTTGAAAGCTAAACCTAGGTGGTTAATATGCTAATTTCTTAGACATTGAAGGCCGCCTCCAAGTCGAATGCATTTTGACAGTTTTTCACCGCTAGAGGGTGAAAGTTCATGTGAGCCATATAGATAACACTGTGCTCACGCACGTTGAGTTACCTAGGAGTAAGAAATGATTGGCTAAAATGCAAGTCTGTGAAAAGAACTGAAATAAGGGGGCATTCTGTACAGGCTTAGATACAAGATAATCACAGAGGTAAAAAAAGTATTAATATAACTGTTGATTATGAAAAACTAGGGAATGGGTAGTAAAGGGATTATCTAGCTTTTAAAAAAATAAAAATTCTGCTGTAGACTGTCCCTTTAACCAACTTAAAGGGACACTTAAGTCAAAATAAACTTCTATGATTCAGAAAGAGCAGTAGTTTTAAGACACTTTCTAATTTACTCCCATTATCAAATTTTGCACAGTCTTTTTATATTCACACTTTCTGGGGAACAAGATCCTACTGAGCATGTGCACAAGCTCACAGGGTATACGTATACTAGTCTGTTATTGGCTGATGTCTGTCACATGATACAGGGGGCCGGAAAATCTACTGCTTATTCGAAATTCAGAGTACGTACTATTGCATTGTATTTTTATTATGTAAAAAAGGTTTCCCTTAAATTAAGACATTTCTGTAATGTTAAAAAAATTAAAATACCAATAAAGTTTTAAAGTTTTGAGTAAATGAAATCTTGTTTGCTACAATTTTATTTAGTGGTTTAACTCTTCCACCAGTTGCTTAAAGGGACACTGAACCCAAATATTTTCTTTCGTGGTTCAGATAGAGCATGCAATTTTAAGCAACTTTCTAATTTACTCCTATTATCAATTTTTCTTTGTTCTCTTGTTATCTTTATTTGAAAAAGATGGCATCTAAGCTATTTTTTTGGTTTAGGACTCTGGACAGCCCTTTTTTATTGATGAATTTATCCACCAATCAGCAAGGGCAACTCAGGTTGTTCACAAAAATGGGCCGGCATCTAAACTTACATTCTTGCATTTCAAATAAAGATACCAAGAGAATAAAGTAAATTTGATAATAGGAGTAAATTAGAAAGTTGCTTAAAATGCCATGCTCTATCTGAATCACGAAAGAAAAAAAATTGGTTTTGGTGTCCCTTTAATTTGGAGGAGCCAAGTCAAGCTTGTTACTGAACAAAGTGTCAGGCGTTTTTTTTTGCAAAACTACATTGTCCTGCAATATGTTGTTATCTTATCACCTCTACTATCAGGAACAGATATGTGGCAGGTTACAGCTTGTGAAGTCTGGTGTGCACTTTTATTTATCAGAAAACCCACAATGACAGAACATAGAATACACAGCTGAACGTTTTACATTATATTGCAAGAGGTTTACTTCTTTTTAATGGTAGCAAATTTGAATGCCCTCGGAAGACTGAAAAGATGAGGTGGTTCTTTCAAAATCAGAGCCTATAAGATAGGGATTTAAATAGACCGAGATAAAATGACAATTGTTCAGTAATCTATAATAACCAGTTCATCTTCTACTTTGTACATGGTTGATTGAAGACCAAAACATTAAGAAATAAGCAGCATTTTAACGCCTCTGGCCCTGAACTACAACACTTAACCCCCCCCCCCCATTTCTAACTTTCTATTTAGCCAGATAAACAACATTAAAGGGACACTGAAACCAAACATTTTTTTTTCATGGTTCAGACAGAGCATGAAGTTTTAAGCAACTTTCAATTTACTCCTATTATCAGTTTTTCTTCGTTCTCTTGCTATCTTTATTTTAAAAGCAGGAATGTAAATCTTAGCAGCCAGTCCATTTTAGGTTCAGCACCTTGGATAGCGCTTGCTTATTGGAGGCTGACATTTACCCACCAATAAGCAAGCATAATTGAGGTTCTCAACCAAAAATGGGCCGGCTCCTAGGCATCACATTCCTGCTTTTTAAATAAGATAGCAAGAGAACGAAGAAAAATTGATAATAGGAGTAAAATAGAAAGTTTCTTAAAATTGCATGCTCTGAATCATGAAATAAATTTTTGGGTTTAGGGTCTCTTTAAGGTTGGAGTGAAATATTTGCCCAGATACATATTAAAGGGCCATACAAGCACAGAATAAAAATGATCTAACTTGTTAAATGCAAACAATGCAATTATCAATGTTCTGTGTGTTTAATTCATGGAAATGGGTTAACATTTAGTTAAAAGGACATTAAACACCTCAAGATATTAATATAAATTGTTTAATTACATGTAGTAAAACAACTTTACAATATACTTTCATTATGTTTTTGTTTTTTTCCCTGTAATTTAATTCTAGATATTGTGAGCTTTCCAGTTTATGTTAAACATGGAAGTGCAGACACAGTTATATCACAGTCAATCTAGTAAGCCATTTATAACCATTGCTAATTGGCCTCAGCAGAAAAGGTAACCTAAGTTACAATATGGCGGCACCCACTGCTTAATAGACATTAAAAACGTACCCTCACTTTTTCAATATTTAAACAACTAATATAATTTTTAAAAATCCATGTACACATTCTCAGGCTAATCTTTGCTCTGAATGCATTATTCAAGCAATGATTTATTTAGTGTTTAATGTCCCTTTAAGGACATCTCTAGAGCAGTAATGTACTACTTGGAGGTAGCTAAACACATCTGGTGAGCCAATGACAAGGGGCATATGTGTGTAGCCACCAATCAGCAGCAACCTCCAAGTAATGCATTGCTGTTCCTAAGCCTACCTATGAATGCTTTACAAAAAAGGATACCAAGAGAACAAAGTCAATAAGATAATAGAAGTTGGAAAATTGTTTAAAATTAAATGCTCTGTCTAAATAATGAAAGTTTAAATTTGATATCTGTTAGCTTAATCTGTAAACTGGAAATAGAGTGAGGAGCTTATCATAGTATGAATGCCTCTGTTCCTAAAATAGGACTTGATCACAGTCTTTTAGCAAACCATGACGAAGCGGTTGTTTACCGTGAAACGCGTAAGGCCACGCCCACCTTACGTCACTGCAGACAGACACGCCGAGAGCTCTCTTTGAGTTTCATAAGAGAAGCATAGCGGTATTTTTCAGCTCAGAATAGAGCGCATTGTGTTATATTTACCACAGTTTGTCTTTGAATGCCAACAAGCATATGAGGAACTGTGACAACTATTTACCGGAAAGAATAACATACAGCCTCATTTACGGAATTGAGATTTGAGGACTGCCTTTACAGCCCGGCGCTTTCCAGGCTACAAGTGGGGACACTTTGAGTATCCAATTGCCTTATCTTACCTCATTTCGATTGAGGTCATATTTGTGAGTAAGGAATACCTTCTACAGTTTATTTTGTATTTTAAATGTTTGTGTAAATAAATCCAATTGATCTGCACTATGAGAGGTGTCTCTGTGCGCTTGTCTTTTTAGATATCTACAGCTGTACCACATCACTCAATCAGAACCTTGGGTGTTTCTTTGACGAGCTGCACTGAAATCATCTCCCAGCATATTTTCCTCAGGAATATCATCAGAAGGATAAGACTTTCTTTGTATAAATTATTTTATAATTAATTCACAATTATTGATAATGGTTTTTACCTTATATTTCATGTATATTTGACCTGTTTTTAGAGAAACAATAGAATTATTAAGTTTATCTATTGTGCTTTCTATAATAATTTTAAATTAGTCTAATTACCTTTAAACTAGTACATACAAGTGTGCGCAACTTTGTCTTTTATTTTCTAAGGGTAAGATTCACTAGTTGAGTCCTCCTTTGGAATTTAAATTAATATATATATATATATATATATATATATATACATATACATATATATACATATATATATACATATATATACATATATATATACATATATATATACATATATATATACATATATATATATATATATATATACATATATATATATATATATATATATATATATATATATATATATATATATATACACATATACACACACACATATATATATGTATGTATATGTATGTATATATACACACACATATACATACACCCATACAATGGAAGACATATTAAAAACCAGAAGAAATGCAGAAATATCCAGCATCTCAAGAACCAAGCAAGAGTCAGGCCTGTGCAATATGATTTTAAGGTCACAGTGATCACTAACAGTGCTACTCATTCCCATTTGTGACATAAATTGAAAAAAAGTTACACACAAACACAAATGGATCCACACATCTTCAACATGTAGCAACTGTAGACGAGGTCAGGTGGGGACAGACCATGTCTGTGACAATTGTTTTACCTTTGTAAGTCTCTACCCTGCAAAACGACGCTACTTTGCAGCTAAACTAGAAGCTAACTACTACTAGGGTGGTTTAACTAAAATTGGCCACATGGAAAATAATAATAACCTAAATGATCCAAGTAGAAGATTTTGCAAGACTCATGGGAGACTGTGCATTATACTATAGCTAAGAGCTAGTTTAGAAGCATGTGATAAACTATAATAATATTAAAAGGATTATGTTAAACAATACTAATAAAGACAATACACGTGAAAGTCCCCAGCCAGTACTTACCTTGGTTAATACTACAGAGTTGCTCTTTGTCATAGAGCTAAACAGTGCTGCCTTCCAAAAATGTGCTTGATAAATTACACATGCATACGCTTTAGAATAGCTGTACGTTCCTAACCCATCCAGAGCTGATACGGAAGTAATTCATGTTAACAGTGTTTTCCAGAAAAAAAATGTTGCCAGCTGGGGAGGCGGAGCTTGGCCAGGAAGCGGATGGCCGCACAGTAGCACAGCTCTGTTACAGCAGTGGGACCTTTAAACACTAAAACAGTGTTAATCGCCTTCAAACTGTCACAAAACATGGGTGAATGCTGAAAGACCTAGAGGTGAACATTTTCCTCCTTAAGCGAGCCCCGCTTGACTCGTTATACAGAGAGATACAAGAGATGAGAAGCGCACCGCCGCCATATTGGATCCATAATATGCACAGGAGAGATTCCCCTGAGGCAACTGAACTATCATAACGCTGCACTTTAAAAGCTTATTGATCGGAACTACAAACGCTCCTGAATAAGGTATGCACCTCAGAAAATTGATGTCTCATTAAATCGCATATATTCACAACTGCCGATTGAAAGAAAAGTGTTATACAGATACACACCCACACTCTCTTAATGCGGCCTGTTTAACAAATATAATTGAGATGTAAACTGCTTCACGCAGTATAGCTGGCAGAGCTTTCTTAGAAGCACACCGATTTAGACCTAGCACATAATCTGTATGAGGAAACCTGGACTGAGCCATATACATATTAACACCCATACGCTCAGATCACTGTGTCTGCTTTATTCTAGCAAAAACATGGCTTCTAAAAATTAAACCAAAGGGGAAAAAGCGCCAAAAACCAACCCAATAATAACTCTCTGGTCAGCTCCTTTTTTCAAACAACTACCTCAGACTCTCAAGAGACCTCCACACCAGAACAACAAATAACCCGACACAATATTGCCTACTGAATACATTATGCAGCTTAAACAGGACATTGCAAAGCTCCCATCTAAGGATGATTTTAAATCACTTAAATCTTTAATCACTAAAGAACTTTCCTCGCTGCGAAAAGACCTATCAGAAATAGGGGAAAGAAAAGTGGAAATGGAAGAAATACAAGACACTACTACTGAGGCAGTTGGATCCCTTCACAATCAAGTTTCCACGCATGACTCTAAACTAGAAGCATTAGAGGAAAAAATAGAAGATCTAGAGAACAGGGGAAGAAGGAGAAATTTACGCATAAGAGGAATTCCAGAATCAATTAAACCAGCCGACATGCTGGACTATTTACAAGGCCTCTTCCAACAACTAATCGGTGATCAGCAAGCTCCGCCATTGGAAATCGAAAGAGCACATAGGTCTCTCCGGCCTCCACCACCCCCAAATGCTCCCCCCAGAGACACTATTCTTAAGTTTCTCAGATTCACTGACAGAGAAACCATCTGGCAGAAGGCCAGATCCTCACGTTATTTCCTACCTGGACCAGGACCTACAAATTTACCCAGATTTATGCCAAAGCACCATCCAGAAACGCAGAGAAGCTCATTTCATCACATCTATCTTCCAAGATAAACATATCAAGTATCGGTGGGGATTCCCTTTCAGTTTAATTGTCCCCCATGATGGACAAACTCTTATCTATAAAGGACTCCAAGATTTGGACAAGCTCTCTAAAGGTTTGGGAATACAACTGTAACCACCAGGTCCTCCATCATCCTCTCAAGATAGCTACCAAGCCAAAAATCTCCAATCTCATCTGACCAGCCTACAGAAAACAGCCTGGAGCAAAGTACAATCATACAAAAAAAAAAAGAAAGGACAGAACCACTATTTCTCCTTCTTCACCTAGAGACTGATATGGGCTAAGGACTAAACGTATCCATCATAATTGGTGAGATCCAACCATTGCAGTATAAAGTTTTATAGATTACATGTAATGCATGTTGTGTTTTCCTTCTAGGTTTTCTTCAGCTATATGTTAATATCTTAACCAGAACTTTGCTCGTTACGAGAATTAGTTATGAAACTTATGTGAATTCTTTGTGTGCAATATTACCTTGAAAAAGTTCCCTCAATTTAATTCAAAGAACTGTTTTTATAATTTTTATATGCATTGTTTGCACTGTTATCATACATTATATTACTTATGTCCTAACTGTTGTAGGACCTCCGATTGAAATGACTGTAATTTGAATCTTACTTATGGTTTTCCACCATTCCCTAAATCCCTTTATTTACTTTTATGGTTACTTTATGATTGTTATGACCTATATTATTCAGTTAACATAGCTGCTACCCTCAGACATAAAATTAGCTTGCTATGTGCCTCAATACTATGCCACGACTTTACATTCCACATGGGTCAAAAACACACTCAGATACATGTACCACTATCTTTTCTCTTACCAACGCACTCCCTCTCAGATGTTAGACACAATGAGTAACACCACTCATTAATAGGAGACTATCCTTCCTATCCATAAATGCCAAGGGCCTAAATAACCCACATAAGAGAAACGTAGCAATTAGAGACATCAAGAGTAAAAGCGGAGAATTAATCTTCATACAGGAATCACATTTCTTAAAGGGACAAGAACCTATAACCTTCTTTTACAAATTTGGCCCCTCATACTACTCATCTAACAAAGCAAAAACCAACGGAGTTGGGATCTTAATTAAAAGAGGAATACCTTTTCAATTATTTGAATCCCATAGAGATACGGAGGGTAGATATATAATCCTAGTAGGGAAATTATACAATACAGTTACTACCCTGGTCTGTGCCTATGCCCCAAACACGGGTCAAGATAGCTTAATTTCCTCTCTAACTAGGAAAATACTAGAAGTTGTTAAAGGGATGCTAATAATAGGAGGTGACCTGAACACAACGCTAGATCCCTACAGAGACAACGCAAACCACACTTCATCCACACCACACAAGACTATTTCACTAGTAAAACAACGCCTCAGAGACTTAGCTGTTCATGATGTATGGAGAGTTCAGCACCCTGACGAAAACTACTTCATGTTTTTCTATTACACGCACGCTACTCCCGCATAGATTACTTTCTTACAGACGTTAACACATTATCAAAAGCCATGCATTCAACCATTATTCCCTCTTTATGGTCAGACCATTCAATGGTATCATGCACTATAGCGTGGCCTTCGGCATCACCATCAGCTTATCTTTGGAAACTTAACAATGAGATCTTAGATTTACCACAATACAGCGAAAAGATACAAAATACTATTAAAGATTACTTTGATACGAACATAGGCTCGGTCCCACTGTTCCAAAACACATGGGAAGCACACAAAGCAACAATACGGGGAGAACTCATTAATATTTCATCCCATTACAGAAAACAAGAGACAATTACTTCAAGACTCCTTATATAAACTAAATGACATAGAAACCCAACTCAAAAAGAAACCCACTGACACACAGTTAATTGCAGAACTGCAGACTATAAAGCAAACTACTGCCCACCTAATAGATAAGGAATGCAAAGGACTAGCTTTTAAACTTAAGCAATCCTACTATGAAGGCGATAACAAATGTAGCAAGCTCTTTGCTCGTAGATTGAAACGCAATACTAATCAGTTTCTTGAGGACATACACTTTCCAGTAATAACAGAAGACCAACAAACCTTTCTCAAAAGCCCCATTACTCCTTCGGAGATCCGGAAAACAATAAAAGACCTTCCTATCGGAAAAGCCCCAGACGGCTACACAACCTATTATAAAAAATACATTGACATACTGGCCCCGCATTTACTTACCCTCTTTAACTCTATAACACCTAATAGCCCATTCTCTACACAAACACTGGAGGCATACATCTCCCTGATACCTAAACCTGGCAAAAACCCTGAATTTGTAGAAAATTACAGACCAATCTCTCTTTTAAATACTGACCTTAAGATTTACGCCAAGATACTGGCAACCCGGTTAAACACTTTTACCACAGTTGATTGGAAATGATCAGGTTGGATTTGTTCCCACTAGGGAAGCAAAGGACAACACGGTCAGGGTCACTCAGTTAATAGAATACGCCACTCACAAAAACATCCCGTTCCTGGTTCTGTCAACTGATGCGGAAAAAGCCTTTGACCGCGTTAGTTGGCAGTTCCTGAAAGTAGTACTTCAGGAAATGGGTATAGGACAGGAATTCTCCGACTGTGTATTCGCCATGTACACTACCCCCACTGCTAGAGTTCACATGAATGGGTCCCTCTCAGCTCCTTTTATTATCACGAATGGTACCAGGCAAGGTTGCCCCCTTTCCCCACTCTTATTTGCATGTGCAATAGAAGCCCTCGCGCAAAAGATCCGTAATCACCCGCTCATAACAGGTACACAAGTACAAAACTCACATCACAAAGTCATGCTGTATGCAGACGATATCCTATTTTGCATAACAAACCCTGTAACTACTATTCCCCACATTATCAACCAATTAGACGATTTTGGTAAAGCCTCCAACTTTTTAGTCAATAAAAGTAAATAGGAAATCATGAAAATTACTGTCCCACAATCTGACATACACTTAGTCCAGCAGATCTGCCCGTTTCGCTGGCAACAAACCTCACTTAAATATTTGGGTGTTCATCTTACCCCCTTAGCAGAACAGCTTTTTCAATTAAACCACAAACCCTTACTCAAACAGATAATTACAGACCTCTCCTCTTGGAAGAGAAAAAAATACTTCCTGGTTAGGAAGGATCAATATAATCAAAATGAATATTCTCCCAAGAATCCTCTCTTTCAAACACTGCCCATTCCCCACCCCAAAAGTTTTTTGGACTCACTACAGTCGAATATTTTGAACTTCGTATGGTTTAATACCAGAGCGAGAAATCATGCTTCTCCCCGTAGAGATGGGAGGTCTGGGAGTTCCGGACTTCCATCGGTATAGACAAGCTACTTTTTTACAACGCACCATAGACTGTCACTCAAACCAACCTAACAAAGCCTGGGTCCAATTAGAACACGATCTTACTCGTAATCGACACCTAGGACAGCTATGTTGGACCCCAAAAGACAGAATAAGGTTTTTACAATTTTCTCCCCAGCCAATACTAGAAACGTTTAAAATTTGGGACAAGATCCTTACAGAATACCCTAACATCTCATCTAAATATTCGCCCTTAACACCATTAACTCATAACTATGAATTTCAACCTGGTCTGCTGATAATCTCCAAGCTAATAGGTACACCTACCCGATCCTTGCAAATCCATCATCTTGGAAATGAGCACCACTCACCAAGTACAGATGAACTGATCTCGCTGGTTTTCTTGTCTTCAAGGACTGGCTTTCTTATAGACAATGCCACTCATACATTACTTCCCATCCACAATCTAACATGACAAAAACAATGACACCATTTGAATCACTTTGTGACAAACCCACTTTGACTAGACACGCACTCTCAATCATCCACGCAATCTTGTCACAACAGCCACAAGGATCTCTCCCCTATTACATCGACAGATGGAACTCGGAATTAGGGACAGACATCTCTCATGCATAAGCTATACGGAATTTTAAGAACATTAAGAAAACTTCAGCTTCAAGTAGATTTGTAGAACTTAATTTAAAAATGATACAAAGATGGTATCTGATCCCAGAGAGATGCAAAAAGATATATAAACAAATCAGCACATTGCTGGAGATGCGGGTCCCCAGAATGTCACATGTCCCACATCTGGTGGCAATGCAACAAGCTCCCATCTGGTCTGAGGTAGCCAAGGAATCCGGTAAAATTTTGGGAATAGAAATGCGTCTTGACCCTTGCTTATGGCTTTTTAACAGCGTCCCCAACAAACTTACCACCCCGTCTAAAAAATTACTACATATACTGAGCAATAGCTTTAAAATTCTGATTGCTAGAAAGTGGAAATCAGAGGAAGTACCGTCCCTTAGTCAATGGCACTTTGAGTGCCACTGTACAATATCTTTAGAAGAATACTCTTACGTGAAAAATAAAAATCTGGATTTATACGCACAAATGATCGTCATGTGAGTCATACATTCAAAATTACTCCTCATAACCATAACTAGATATGCTAACACAACCTCGCAATAATGATAGTTCCAAATATTGCTGACATAATGCTAAATTCATGTTGGAATGTAATGTATGCTAAAAGATATTCATTTTCTGTTTTTGATATTCAAATAATGTAACCATACCTGATTTTATTTCTGTATCCCCCCCCCCCCTGTTTAATTTGTGCACAAATCTAATATGTAATGCAACATAATGCAATTTCTTTAATGCACTTTATTTTCGATGTTATTGTTTTTGACTTCAATAAACTTTTGAAAACTTAAAAAAAAAAAAAAAAAAAAAAATGTTGCCAGCTGGGTGGCATTATGAAGTAGCCGGATGGGGGCAGTTATATTTTCTAAGATTATATAATTTACTGTTATCCAAAGCACAACATAACGGCATAATTTAACATAAATGTATTTAAAGGGACACTGAACCCAAATTTTTTCTTTCGCGATTCAGATAGAGCATGACATTTTAATCAACTTTCTAATTTACTCCTATTATCAAATGTTCTTCATTCTCTTGGTATCTTTATTTGAAATGCAAGAATGTAAGCTTAGATGCCGGCCCATTTTTGTTGAACAACCTGGGTTGTTCTTGCTGATTGGTGGATAAATTCATCCACCAATAAAAAGTGCTGTACAGAGTTCTGAACCGAAAAAAAAAAGCTTAGGTGCCTTCACTTTCAAATAAAGATAGCAAGAGAACGGAGAAAAATTGATAATATAAGTAAATTAGAAAGTTGCTTAAAATTGCATGCTTTATCTGAATCCCGAAAGAAAAAAATTGAGTTCAGTGTCCCTTAAAAGATAATTGGTACAATAAAAATTTAACAATTTTAATATTAGCCAATTATAGCTTAATATATATAACAATTTTAGCCATGTGGTGCACCCGCTAAAAAGGTTCTGGGAAGAACACTGACACTTTTGGAGGGCAGTGGAAACAGCCTGTTAAAGATGTTTAAATTTATACAGAAACTAACCGAAATAGCATGCATGTGCACAACAACAGAGACAGATTATCCACCGGCCCACCTCACTCACAGCGCCGACTCACCGGCCCCCCTCACTGACACAGCGCCCACTCACCGGCCCCCCTCACACTCGCAGCGCCCACTCACCGGCCCCCCTCACACTCGCAGCGCCCACTCACCGGCCCCCCTCACACTCGCAGCGCCCACTCACCGGCCCCCCTCACACTCGCAGCGCCCACTCACCGGCCCCCCTCACACTCGCAGCGCCCACTCACCGGCCCCCCTCACACTCGCAGCGCCCACTCACCGGCCCCCCTCACACTCGCAGCGCCCACTCACCGGCCCCCCTCACACTCGCAGCGCCCACTCACCGGCCCCCCTCACACTCGCAGCGCCCACTCACCGGCCCCCCTCACACTCGCAGCGCCCACTCACCGGCACCCTCACACTCGCAGCGCCCACTCACCGGCCCCCGTCACTCGTGGCACCCTCTCACCGGCCCCCCTCACTCGCGGCGCCCACTCACCGGCCCCCCTCACTCGCAGCGCCCACTCACCGGCCCCCCCTCACTCGCAGCGCCCACTCACCGGCCCCCCTCACTCGCAGCGCCCACTCACCGGCCCCCCTCACTCGCAGCGCCCACTCACCGGCCCCCCTCACTCGCAGCGCCCACTCACCGGCCTCCCTCACTCACAGCACCCACTCACCAGCCCTCACTCACAGCACCCACTCACCAGCCCTCACTCACAGCACCCACTCACAGCACCCACTCACCAGCCCTCACTCACAGCACCCACTCACAGCTCCCCATCACCCACTTACCGCCCCCCCCTCACACAGACCAATCACGGGGTCCACCTCACACACACATAGCCCAAACTCTGAGACCACTTCACTTACACACACCAATCACTGAGCTCAAACCCCAATCCCACACCCCACCCACACAGCCCAATCACACAGAGCTCAATCACACAACCCACCTAAATCACATATACAGGCGCACCCAGTCACTGAGTCCACCTCACATACACACTGAGCTCCTTCATTTCTCAAACACACGGCCTGCTCCCCCAGTCACCTCAACTCACCATGTCACCAGCGTATAAAGCCCCCGCATCACTCCCGCCTCTCCCTCATACTGTCAGGCACGGAAGGAGCCCGTGCTCCCCAGTCAGCAACGTCCGCACCCGCTTCCTCCTCTCCTCCGCCCGTCGTGACGTATTGGGCGCGACCGGCTCACTCCGATGACGTCAGGGAACCTCTGGCTGGCGTGTGGGCGTGGTGATGTCATACACAAGGAACAGACGTGCGTGTAACAAGTATGATCAGATTGACTTCAATCGCGTGCGTCATGACGTTTGTACGTTTAGCGTCAGGGCCTGTGATATGTTGTCACCACGTGGTGCAGTCAGCTGGAAGGTCACTGTCCTGGTGTGTTTATGCTGCTGCCCTGCTCGGAAGTGGGGTTAATACAGGAACATGGAAGGTCGTTCGGTTCTGTCGCATGTACAAACGGTTAAAATGTGCTGAATAAACTATATAATAGTTTCCAGCAGAATTTCTGTGGGAGTTTTACTATTAGCCAATGAGCGCTAATACTGCAGTATGCTGTGTACATCCATGCACTTCATTATTGCAGACTTTGGATTTCTTTGGCAGCCAATGGGTCAATCAGCATTTACTTAAACCTTTGCACACAGCAATAGGTTCTTTACTTCCCCTGTTGCTTTAACCCCTAGACTGCCAGGACAGCAGCACCTCTCACAGCTGTAATATTGTGCCGTCAGGAGTTATTCTCATCATTCTTTAGCCTAGGTCAGGGGGGGAGAAAAATCAATCATTAAAAAAAAAGATAATTGTTATTTAGACACTAAAGAAATAATTGCTTAAATAATGTATTCAGAGCAAAGATTAGCCTAAGAATAATTTGTACAGAATACTAAACCCATGTGTTTTCTTTCATGATTCGGATAGAGCAGCAATTTTAAGCAACTTTCTAATATTCTATTCCTTTTATCCAAATTTCTTCCTTCTCTTGCTATCTTTATTTAAAAAGCAGAAATGTAAAGCTTAGGAGTCGGTCCCATTTTAGGCTCAGCACCCTGGATAGCGCTTGCTGATTGGTGGCTACATGTAACCACCAATCAGCAAACGTAACCCTGGTTCTGAACCAAAAATGGTAAGATAAGACCTGGCTAAGTAAATAGACTAAGAAGAATTAGTTGGCCCTGCTTTTTAGCGAGGTTACAGTTTAGGAGGTGGCTGTTGGAGAGACACAAAGCAAATCGTGTGTTGTGTGTAGGAAAAAAATAGTAAAAGGTCACACAACTGCAATAAGAAAATGTTTCTGCTGCTGCAACAGTAGCAGCATATGTACATAGCCACCAATCACTGGCCGGATTCAGCTCAGGACTGTCTATGCATTGCTGCTCGAGAGCTGACTTTCTTGGGACATGAAATTCAAAATGAAACATTCATGATTCAGATAGAACATGCAATTTTAAGAAACTTTTTAATTTGCTCCTGTTTTTTTACTTTATTCTCTTGTTTTTCCTTGTAGAAAAGAATACCTAGGTAGGCTCAGCAATGCACTGCTTGGTAGCTAGCTGGTGATTGGTAGCTGTACACAAATGCCTCCTGTCATTGGCTCACCAGATGTGCTCAGCTAGCTCCCATTCCTGCTCTGGACTTGACTTTAATGATATGTTTAACATTTAAATTTGTATTCCTAAAGAAAAAGGTTACTGGTGTGTTCATTTTGGTGTTTGTTAAAGATATTCACAATCAATATTTCCAGCTGATTAGTTCCCAATGTATTCTTTGTTGAAGAGCTGCCTAGGTAAATGTCCATACCAGAAGTTAGTGTTGCCATCTAGTGCTCTTGCAAATGGATAACATTTTTGCAAAACTGCTGCCATATAGGGCTCCAAACACGTGCACGCTCCTGAGCTTAAAGGGACAGTCTACAATAGAATTTTTATCGTGCACGTGATCACGAGATTTTAATGATGGGATTGTGTCAGAGGGGCGTCCCTATGTTGCTAGGCACGCCACCCCAGACCGCGATCCCATCAGGGAAGCGCCAGTGGTTTCAGGAAAGCCAAGCCG
Organism: Bombina bombina; assembly: GCF_027579735.1. NCBI lineage: Eukaryota > Metazoa > Chordata > Amphibia > Anura > Bombinatoridae > Bombina > Bombina bombina. The sequence continues at coordinate 167,725,027 of NC_069509.1, forward strand.
TTAGGACGTTGTATTCCGTCAATCGGCGCTAAAGCCCAGAAAAATTAGTACGGAATACAACGCTGTAACGGCGTTAAAGGGATAAATAACTCCTCGGGCGTTAACACAATGTTATCTATATGGCCCACATGAACTATTAGTCTCCTGTTGTGAAAAGCAAATACAAAAGCATGTGATTAAGAGGCTGGCATTAGAGCCTTTGAAACAGGCAGACATTTAGAGGTTTAAATGTTATAAAGTAAATTAATCTAGCAATGTTAGTTGTGCAAAGCTGGGGAATGGGTAGTAAATAACAATTTTAGTGTAGACTGTCCTGTTAAGCACCTGCTTTTAAACAAAAGATACCAACAGAATGAAGAAAATTTGATAATAGACCTAAATTAGAAAGTTGTTTAAAATTACATGCTGTATCTGAATCATGAAAGAAAAAATTTGGTTTCATGTCCCTTTAACCATTTGATGTCTTTGAATAAATATATCTGATGGTGAAGAGTCCACTGCCTCCTGTGCTTTCCAACTTCTGTGTATGCTTTACTGATATTATGAATATTTAAGTAATTTAGACTTTGTTCTGTGTTTGTTACTGGCTGTCTAATGCGAGGTCAAATCACTGTTGTGTGTATTTCACTGGCAGCAAGATGTCAAATTATTAATTTATGTAACCCTGGAACCAACGGGCACACTAAAGGGCTTGACAAATTTGTTTAATTAAAACATTCTAGCCGGAAAATTCTCAGTTTTATGTGTGCACTATAAACGCACATATTTTAATACCCAAAGCTTGGACCAAACCCTCAGTATACTGGTTTCATATCTAGTGAAGCAGGCAGCTTACCCCAGAGCAGATTGGGTGCAAAATATATAAATGATAAAATATGCAAACAAAAAAACGCACCCACAATATTTATAGGGATTTGATAACTCAGTTGCAAGTAACAATAATTAAAGAGAGAGGTTAAAATTAAAATGTAAATGCATTTACTTAAATTTTAAATACATTTTTTTGCAATATACTTCGATTAGCAAACAATGCGTATTGTAAAAGTTATTACTATTTCAGCGGCATACGCACATATGCCATGTGTGATTAAAGGATCAGGTTTCAGACACCATATCTGCAAAGACTTAAAGGGACAGTACACACTAATTTTCATATAACTGCATGTAATAGTCACTACTATAAAGAAGAATATGTACAGATACTGATATAAAAATCCAGTTTAAAACCTTCTAAAAACTAACTTAGAAGCTCCCAATTTAGCACTGTTGATGACATTATGCTGGGACATCCAGTGAAGTGGGCTGGAAAGCAAAAAAAGCAGACCCCTCATGTAAAAAGACCCTTTACACAAACAGGCGGAAGCTAGGAGTCTGAAAATCAGCACAATGTTATTTAAAAATAAGCAAAACTATAAATTGTTAAAAAAAAAAAAAAAAACCCTTTATGGGCTAAATAAATAGATCATCTACAAAACATTTATGTAAAGAAAAATCTAGTGTACAATGTCCCTTTAATTTGTGTGATATAAACCACTGCTGACTCCATATGCATAGGGCACTCACAGCATATGTGCATATTCCACTGAAACAATAATATGGTCTTTACTAGGATCATTTTTCCTAATGGAAGTATATTGCAAAAATGCTTCTATTCATAATTGAAAATGTACATTTCAATATTGACCTTTCTATCCTATCCCTTTAACATCAGACAGACAACTTTACCAGGAAGGGATCATGGCCACCTGGGTTTGGATATTCCTGCCAGAATTTACTGTTGCACAAGAATTGCCAATCGCGCGAGAACAGGGCTTGTTAGCAATCCCAGACAGATGTTTGATATCTACAGTCTCTGAGGTTGCGGACAGGTTAAAGGGAAAGTCTAGTCAAAATTAAACTTTCATGATTCAGATAGAGCAACAACTTTCCAATTTACTTTTATAATCAAATTTGCTTTGTTCTCTTGGTATTCTTGGTTGAAAGCTAAACCTAGGTAAGGTCATGCTAATTTCTAAGTCCTTGAAGGTCGCCTCTTATCTCAGTGCATTTTAACTAGTTTTTCACAGCTAGACAGCGCTAGTTAATTTGTGCCATTTATAACATTGTGCTCACTACTGTGGGGTTATTTATGAGTCAGCACTGATTGGCTAAAATGCAAGTCTGTCAAAAGAACTGAAATAAGAGGGCAGTCTGCAGAGGCTTAGATACAAGGTAATCACAGAGGTAAAAAATATAATATAACCGTGTTGGTTATGCAAAACTGGGGAATGGGTAATAAAGGGGTTATCTATCTTTTTATAAAATAACATTTCTGGAGTACACTGCCCCTTTAGGAAACAGCTGTCTTACAACCACAGCTTTTTAACTTGCTTTGCAGAATCATATGTGTAAGCCTGCACAGCAGGGGCTCTGAAGTTGTATTGCCACCTTCGGAAATGGAACCTTTAGTGTGTGCTAATATATATTTTTTTTCCCTTTAGCGTTCAATAATAATATATAACTTTATTATGACTTTACAACCTCTGCGCTACATTAACTTTTTAGCACAACACTTTAGAGAAGGTCTAGACAAATACAGCTGCCAGGTCGCCATGGTAATTAGAGATTTATTTGCAAAGTTTTCTGTCATGTTGCATTTAATAAAATCTTTAATTCTGCAGTTTTCATTTTGGAGACAAGAAGGCGCCTGTGCAGAACATAGAGAAGATAGAGGGCTGATCATAGCTATAGATCTGTCGTTTACTTCTTTCTTCCCTGTATCTTGAGATCATCCCTGTGTGTGAGCCGCTTCATATTCCGCTGTCATTTGCTGGAAACACGTTTGTGATCAGGAACACAGGTACTTTTTTCATGCTACTCATGTTATATAAGCTGTATTACATAAATGCAATATTTAAACACAAAATAACTGTATTTCAACATTCCCTGCTGCTTCTATATTATTTCTGTCTCTCAAAAACAGAAAGTTTAAAGATGAATGAATACACTTAATATGATTAAATATAGATGCCTTTATTTCTGTCTTTATTATCTACTAGTCCTAAAGCCAGTGTACACGGGCCAAAATTCCCATCCACTTAGATTCCCTCTCCCTCCATCCTTCCCCGCCGCTCCCGCCCTTGCTTGCAGCCACTTGCAGTCACCCCCTCTGTTCGCGGCCACCTGCCCCCCCTGTGCGCCATATTTGACAAATAAACATACAAAAGCTCCCACACTCAACCCCCTAATCATGAAACCCCCCTGTGACCCCCCACCCCTTAATCACCATCCTTTTAAACAAACGTGTATGGCCCTCATTTAATGCGTGACATTTTACACTTTCTCTAGATTTATTAAAGAAAAAACCCAGATGACAGCAGCAACGCGCAAAGAAGCTTTGAGCCTTTATCGCAAAATTTTCAGAATAGCAAGAAAATGGCAGTCTGCATCAGGCATCAAGGAAGAGACAGCAAAGGAAAAACAATACATTGTTGATGAAGCCAGAACGTTGTTCTATAAAAATAAAAATGTATGTATAATATCCTGAAAATAACTGATAAAACAGACGCTTTGTTATTGTTCCCGTTTAAAAGGACATTAAAACCCAGCAGATTTCTGCTATACATATTTAATAGTGCTAGTTAAAATGATTCAGGATAAAGCTGGATATTTTAAAACTCACTAGAAATAAATATGCATCTGGTAACTGGGATATAGAAGCTTACTGGCTGATAAAGGCAATGCCTACTGTTCTATTGGTTGATAGTGACACTCCTCACTTAAGAACAAAGTGTTTGTTTATTTTTCAGCACAGGAATATCTGATTTTCAGAAAACTTTAAAATGCCCTTTTCAGATGTAACAATACATTTATGTAACTTCAAGAACTTAGCAGATCCTAAAGAGCTATTTTTGCACATGAAGAACAAACGCTCTTCTTTTTAAAAAACGTAGCTAATAAGTTTTGCAGATTTGATATTCTGTAGCACCGCCCATGATTTTCCAGCCAATCAGACCTCGCACAGCTATTTGGCGTTGTTTGTATTGGACGGTAGGTCTAAACGACCATCGTGAGAGTCGGTAACGGACCTTCTCAACAAAGGGCCCTGGTGCAAAATAGTTTTTGGGCCTCTCAAAGGTAACTTAATAGTAAGCAATAATAATATACATGATGCTCTGTATAATGATTGTGAGGTTAGATAGATAGATGGATAGATATATTCTGCAATAATAAAAGACTCTCCTGCATTAGGAGTGTACACATTCTGCACGTGCCAATGTATAGACTGGCTGCTATAGGCCCCCAGCACTTGGGCTCTGGTGCAATTGCTGCACCAATGGTAGTTCTGCACCTGGTGAGAGTGAAGAGGTAGGTGTGCGTATTCCGTGGAACAAGGCTGAAACATGTAACCAGGGGAGAAACAGACCACTCTCAGGGTCTCAAATCCCAAGCCAATACTCAAGTGAGCCTAGAGAGGAGAGCACAAAAATACTGCACTGCTCAGTAGAATTACAGATGGGAGATGACACCCTGTAGATGGGCCACTTAGATACAATAACGATTACTTTGTAACAGTTTTTGGTAAGATCGCCTGTGATTAATATGTAGTGTAGTTCGAGCAGACCCAGGTCTGTAATTCTATGGGAAACAACATACTTTGTATCGGATGGTTCTGATCACAGTGTTGGCTGATCAGTAATCATCTGAATATTGTTACAAATAGAAGAACAATTTGTCCCTTCTTGTTGTAAAAGCATGGGATCAAGTACAATTATTTTTGTGAAGTTATAATGAGTCAATATATATTGTAATTATTTTTAGTTTTGGATGGACTTTTTCTTACAGATACAGTCCCAACATTGCTCCCATATATTCAAACATATTTATGACCGAGCACCAACTACACTTCAAACTGTGAGTGCTAATCGCCGCATAGCGGCATTTCTAAATGGATCTATGAGTGTGTTGCAACACTGTGTGTACCTAGTGACCCGTGAGAGATCTCTGGTCTGAGTTTAAGTTTGTGAGATCAGCAGCACTGAATGTGTAATTTGCACAGGGATAAATATATCTCATACTTCAAAGTGTTGGCTGATCAGTAATTTCATATTGTTGGCTGATCAGTAATTTCACAGTGTTGGCTGATCAGTAATTTCACAGTGTTGGCCGATCACTTACTTCACAGTGTTGGCCGATCACTTACTTCACAGTGTTGGCTGATCACATCATAGTGTTGGCTGATCACTTATTTCACAATGTTCGCTGATCACATCAGTGTTGGCTGATCACTTACTTCACAGTGTTGGCTGATCACTTACTTCACAGTGTTGGCTGATCACTTACTTCACAGTGTTGGCTGATCACTTACTTCACAGTGTTGGCTGATCACTTACTTCAGTGTTGGCTGATCACTTACTTCACAGTGTTGGCTGATCACTTCACAGTGTTGGCTGATCACTTACTTCACAGTGTTGGCTGATCACTTACATCACAGTGTTGGCTGATCACTTACTTCACAGTGTTGGCTGATCACTTACTTCACAGTGTTGGCTGATCACATCAGTGTTGGCTGATCAGTTACTTCACAGTGTTGGCTGATCACTTACTTCACAGTGTTGGCTGATCACTTACTTCACAATGTTGGCTGATCACTTACTTCACAGTGTTGGCTGATCACTTACTTCACAGTGTTGGCTGATCACATCACAGTGTTGGCTGATCACTTACTTCACAGTGTTGGCTGATCACTTACTTCACAGTGTTGGCTGATCACATCAGTGTTGGCTGATCAGTTACTTCACAGTGTTGGCAGATCACTTACTTCACAGTGTAGGCTGATCACATCACAGTGTTGGCTGATCACTTACTTCACAGTGTTGGCTGATCACATCACAGTGTTGGCTGATCACTTACTTCACAGTGTTGGCTGATCACTTACTTCACAGTGTTGGCTGATCACATCAGTGTTGGCTGATCAGTTACTTCACAGTGTTGGCAGATCACTTACTTCACAGTGTAGGCTGATCACTTACTTCACAGTGTTGGCTGATCACATCAGTGTTGGCTGATCAGTTACTTCACAGTGTTGGCAGATCACTTACTTCACAGTGTTGGCTGATCACTTACTTCACAGTGTTGGCTGATCACTTACTTCACAGTGTTGGCTGATCACTTACTTCACAGTGTTGGCTGATCACATCACAGTGTTGGCTGATCACTTACATCACAGTGTTGGCTGATCACTTACTTCACAGTGTTGGCTGATCACATCAGTGTTGGCTGATCAGTTACTTCACAGTGTTGGCAGATCACTTACTTCACAGTGTAGGCTGATCACATCACAGTGTTGGCTGATCACTTACTTCACAGTGTTGGCTGATCACATCACAGTGTTGGCTCATCAGTAATTTCACAGTGTTGGCTGATCAGTAATTATCCGAATATTGTTACAAATAGAAGAACAATTTTTTCCCTTCTTGTTGTAAAAGCATGGTATCAAGTACAGTTATTTTTGTAAAGTTATCGTGAGTCAATTGTAATTATTTTTAGTTTTGGATGGACTTTTTCTTGCAGAGACTTTACCAGCATTGCTCCCATCTATTCATATACAGGTAGCCCTCAGTTTACGCCGGGGTTAGGTTCCAGAAGGAATGGTTGTAAATCGAAACCGTTGTAAATTGAAACCCAGTTTATAATGTAAGTCAATGGGAAGTGAGGGAGATAGGTTCCAGGCCCCTCTCAAAATTGTCATAAGTAACACCTAATACATTATTTTTAAAGCTTTGAAATGAAGACTTTAAATGCTAAACAGCATTATAAACCTAATAAAATAATCACACAACACAGACTTCACTTGCATTTTTCTGCAAACAGTTCTGTCTATGCATTCCAATCTGGACTGATTTATAGACAGGAAGATCTTGTTCCTTTGAAATCTGCTCGATAGCTCAGGTCTGGTTCAACTCATTGATTTCGGCTTGCGGACAGCTCCACCTACTGGCTATTTTAATAAATGCACTACTTCTCAATCCTTTTCAATAGCAGTCACATGACTGGAAAAAAAGGTTGTTATTTTGAAACGGTGTAAATTGAACCGTTGTAAAACGAGGGACACCTGTACATATTTATGGCAAGTCGTTTTGTCGACATGCAGCATTTAGTTCAGTACTATGGCACCTTCTGATGAAGGTGCATAGATAATATGGGGTAGATTTATTATGCTGCAGATCAAAAGATAAGAAGCAGCGGTCATAAGATGGCTGCTCCTTAACTCATCCGCCACCTCTAAGGCAACGTACAGCAATCAGCCTGATCAGATACGATCAGGATGATTGACACCCCCTGTTAGTGGCCTATTGGCTGTGAATGTGCAGAGGGCAGCATTGCACCAGCATTTTACCAAATCTGCTTGTGCAATGATAAATACAGACAGCGTATGCTGTCGTCATTTAGCGATGTCGGGTGGACATGTTCGCCACAACAAATCATGTCTGTCCGACATTTCATAAATTCTTCTGTTAATGGATTGAGATTATTTTAAAAGGAAAATAAAGTAAAAATTAAACTTTCTTGACATTTAAACAATTTAAAATTATTTTCTGATATCAACTTTGCTTTATTCATTTCCTTTCCGTTTTTGAAGAGTATTTTTGAAGAGTTTCCCTAGATAGACTCCTAAGAGCTCAGTGCATGTGATTTTATTACTCTATGGCAGTGGTGTTTACAACAATGTTTGTAGCAATGTTATACGTTGTGGCAAACACTGCTGCCAGAGTGCTAGAGGCACGTGCACACTCCTGAGCTCCTGTGAGTCTGCCTAAAATGACTCTTCCAAAAAGAATACCAAGAAGAAATAAGCAAATTTTATAAAAAAAAGTAAATTGCATGATGTTACGGAGGTTTGTTTTTGACTAGGCATGGGTAGTATTGCATCATTAGGCATTTGTTTACTGCACAAATACTGAATATGGCCGCAGGTAGCAGTATTCAGCAACAGATTTATTTGTGTAATAGTACAACACACACACATATATATATATATATACTGTATATATGCACAGATATTTCTGTGTTGAACTATTAAACCAATAAATCTGATGCCAGAAATAGCTGAATATTGCTGCCTGCGGCTATATTCAGGATTTGTTTAATAAACAAATGCCAAACAGCTAAATTCTTCCCATGCTTAATTTTGACTTGTGTTCATAGTGAGTCTCGCATTCAGTTTTTGGACACACAGGTGTACAAACAAAACGGAAATTTAAAAATAGACGTTTACCCTAAACTCACAAATCTTAACATATTCATGCTTCTAAAGAAGTCCTAAGGAGTAAATTCAATAAGTAAATTAAAGGGCCATTATAGTTAAAAACATTTTAAGATTAGCGACCCTGCACTTCTGTGGTTAAACACATAATTAAAGTACTGCTCAGGACCCGCAGAGCACTCCTAGTTCTGAACAGAAACTGCAGTTTACCCAATCAGCAGCACTAGTGACACAACCCAGTTTCCAAACGGAAAGGGTTAAAATACCCAGGTGGGAAGGTGCAGGGAAGATCTATTAAAAATAAGGGGAAAATATTAGATGTACAGTGCCCTCCACTAATATTGGCACCCTTGGTAACTATGAGCAAAGAAGGCTGTGAAAATGGTTTTCATCCTTTAACCTTTTGATCTTTTGTTACAAAAATACTCTGCTCTCATGGATATCAAACAATTGCAAACACAACACTGGTTTATCCCAAAAAAATAAATAAATTGTTAAATATGTGTGTGCCACAATTATTGGCACCCCTATGAATTTGAATGTAATAACAAAGTTAACCATAAGGTGGCACTATTGCTTTGTGGATGAGGCCATTTGCTCCAAAATGAGCTATTTTGAAGAGCCATGATACCCAAATGTTTAAACGCTTGAAAGTGATGCAGCATAGCTGCAAAAAGCTGATTAGAAAATATCACCTGAACATCTCTATGTAAAAAGGAAAGATATTTTACCTCAAAATGTCCTAAGTATTCAAACCCCATTGCAAAGGACTTTAAGCAGCAAATCTGTATGTCTGTTCCGGGACAGCTAAGGGAGTGAGCTTTGTGCACACTCATGTTATTTCCCTATTCAGTTTAACCCCTTAAGGACCACAGCACTTTTCCATTTTCTGTCCGTTTGGGACCAAGGCTATTTTTACATTTCTGCAGTGTTTGCGTTTAGCTGTAATTTTCCTCTTACTCATTTACTGTACCCACACATATAATATACCGTTTTTCTCGCCACTAAATGGACTTTCTAAAGCTACCATTATTTTCATTATATCTTATAATTTACTATATATTTTTTTTATAAAATATGAGGAAAAAATGGGAAAAAAACACACTTTTTATAACTTTGACCCCCAAAATCTGTTACACATCTACAACCACCAAAAAACAACCATGCTAAATAGTTTCTAAATTTTGTCCTGAGTTTAGAAATACCCAATGTTTACATGTTCTTTACTTTTTTTGTAAGTTATAGGGCCATAAATATAAGTAGCACTTTGCTATTTCCAAACAACTTTTTTTCAAACTTACCGCTAGTTACATTGGGACACTGATATCTTCCAGGAATCCCTGAATATTCATTGACATGTATATATTTTTTTTTTAGAAGACATCCCAAAGTATTGATCTAGGCCCATTTTGGTATATTTCATGCCACCATTTCACCGCCAAATGAGATCAAATAAAAAAAATTGTTCACTTTTTCACACATTTTGTTACAAACTTTAGGTTTCTCACTGAATTTATTTACAAACAGCTTGTGCAATTATGGCACAAATGGTTGTAAATGCTTCTCTGGAATCCCCTTTTTTCATAAATAGCAGACATATATGGATTTGGTGTTGCTTTTTGGTAATTAGAAGGCTAAATGCCGCTGCTCACCACACGTGTATTATGCCCAGCAATGAAGGGGTTAATTAGGGAACATGTAGGGAGCTTGTAGGGTTAATTTTAGCTTTATTGTAGTGTAGTAGACAACCCTAAGTATTGATCTAGGCCCATTTTGGTATATTTCATGCCACCATTTCACCGCCAAATGCGATTAAATAAAAAAAAAAAGTAAAATTTTTCACAATTTTAGGTTTCTCACTGAAATCATTTACAAACAGCTTGTGCAATTATGGCACAAATGGTTGTAAATGCTTCTCTGGGATCCCCTTTGTTGAGAAATAGCAGACATATATGGCTTTGGCGTTGCTTTTTGGTAATTAGAAGGCAGCTAAATGCCGCTGCGCATCACACGTGTATTATGGCTAGCAGTGAAGGGTTAATTAGGTAGCATGTAGGGAGCTTGCAGGGTTAATTTTAGCTTTAGTGTAGAGATCAGCCCCCCACCTGACACATTACACCCCCTGATCCCTCCAAACAGCTGTCTTCCCTCACCCACCCCACAATTGTCCCCGCCATGTTAAGTACTGGCAGAAAGTCTGCCAGTACTAAAAAAAAAAAGCTATCCTTGATAAAAAATTTTTTTAAAAAAAGGCATATTTACATATGCTGCTCTGGAGGATCCCCCCTTAGCCCCCAACCTCCCTGATACCCCCCCAAACAGCTCTTTACCCATCCCCCTCTAACTTATTAGTAGCCATCTTTGGTACTGGCAGCTGTCTGCCAGTACCCAGTTTATAGTAACACATTTGTTTTGTTTTTATTCTTTTTTAAAATATTTTTCTGTAGTGTAGCTTGCCCCCCCAAAAGACCAACCCCCCACCCCCTCCCAGATCTCTTAGATCAACATTCTTTAGATATATTTGGCCCTCACTGCCACTTTTCTCCCATCGTTTTTCTGTAGTGTAGCGGTTCCCACCCGCTCCCTACCCGTGCGCGCCCTCTCGTGCACGCACGCGCCCCTGGCGTTCCCGCCCACGATCCCGCCCCCTCCACATCATACGGCCCACCGATGGCCGCCCACCCGCCTCCCAGACTGGCTCCCACCCACCAACGAAACCGGCCATCTCTCTGCATCGGATGGCCAAGGGGGGTTATTGCAGGATGCCTCGATGTTGAGGCATCACTGCAATAACCGGAAAGCAGCTGGAAGCGTGCAGGATCGCTTCCAGCTGCTTTCCAGACCGAGGACGTACGCCATACGTCCTCAGGCGTTAAGTGTATTTTTTTTGAGGACGTATGGCGTACGTCCTTGGTCGTTAAGGGGTTAAGGAAGTTTACTATGAAATCTCATGAGAGTTAAGTCAAATCTCATGAGATCACAGTAAAAAGTTCATGACCTCAGCACTGCTGATGCCGATTGGCTGCAGTTAATTTCTTCATTTTTTTTTTTTTTTTTGCCTGCAGCTGAGTATAACCTTTTTTACACAGCACTTACTCTGGTGAGCTGAGGGAATTGTGAGTTAATAGCCATGAACTGTTTGCTCCCTTGACATCTGGGAGGCAGTACAGGAGTCTGAATATCAAGAGAGTCAGGCTAAGAAATAGTTTCTTTCCAAGAGCTGTTGTTATGCTGAACACAAATACCTAATGCTGACTTTTTAAAATTTAATTCTTATCATATTCTCTTTTTAGATTATTCTATCTTTTAATTGCAGGCTATCTCGGACTATAATTGCTGCTTATCGCTCTCATTATTAATCTGTTTTTATTACCTGTGCTTACTACACGGCTTGCACTATGCATATATCCATATCACATTGATAATTTGTATTACACTATTACATTCAGGTCTCATACATTTTTTTTTATACACCTGACTTGCTGTCTGATACTGATTTGCACCGTGCACTTTTTTATATCACATTGATAATTTGTATTACGCTGCTACATTTCTTTTTTTTTTCTGTGTCGTATACATTCTTTTTTTATACAACTGACTTGTTGTTTGATACTGATTTGCACCATGCACTTTTTACTATGTACTCATGGAACACTGCATATGTTATAATGTGTGTATTTAACATCTAAGCTATTCCATTTTATAATCCTTTATAACTACTATTGTACTTTGCACCTTATACTATTTATTTGCAAAGTCTGGGCTAGATGTTTTTAATATATTTTGTTGCCTTGTTTTTCCAACTTGTGCAGTGACAATAAAAGAAATCTTATCTTAAATATCTTCCTTTTTTACATAGAGATTCTCAGGTGATATTTTCCTGTCAGCTTTTTACAGTTATACTGCATCACTTTCAAGTGATTTAGCATATGAGTATTATGTCCCTTTAAGAACAACCCTATATGTGAAAAGTCAGACATTACTGAGGGCCCAATAGTGGCTTGAAACGTCTCTTTTTTGGAATTGTGGATGGAAGTGGCATAAAAAGACATAAGAGGCTGAAAAATTAATTTTATTATTTGATGGAAGTAGCATCCTCAAGATTCCATGTCTGATAAAAAAAAAAGTAAGTGAAGTCATTGTCAGCCAATAAGCAATTGGTCCCTAGGGATATATTGTGCGCAAACATACATCTCCTGTCAGTTTAAACACTTAAGATAACCTTTTTCAGGTAAAAATATTTTACCATGTTTAATCAGCTTGTTTATGTAAATTTTACATTGTTTTACCTTTCTGTCCCATAAAGCATTTAATATTTAAATGTCTAGTAAACTTTTTTTTTAACTTAAGTTACACATATGTTTACAAACTGTCCAATGTGATTATTGGTAATGTGCTAAATACTTCTGTACAGTCCTAATATTTGTTTTTAAGTATTCAGATCCATCACTTTTCATGTAATACTTTTTGTAATTTTTCTAATATTGTTCTCGTTTTCCCATAAAATAAAACATGTTCTCACACAGAGTGATCTGTTACATAAGCGCAGGTTTACCTGTTTACGGTCCCTTCTCACCTGAGGCATGTAGTCTTCACAAATCAAGCCACAAATAGGTTTATGGCTATAGAAATAAAATAGATTTATGGATATAGTAATAAAATAGGTTTATAGATATAGAAATAAAATAAATTTATAGAAATAAAATAGGTTTATAGATATAAAAAATAAAATAAATTTATAGATATAGAAATAAAATAAATTTATAGAAATAAAATAGGTTTATGGATATAGAAATAAAATAGATTTATAGATATAGAAATAAAATAAATTTATAGATATAGAAATAAAATAAATTTATAGATATAGAAATAAAATAAATTTATAGATATAGAAATAAAATAAATTTATAGATATAGAAATAAAATAAATTTATAGATATAGAAATAAAATAAATTTATGGATATAGAAATAAAATAGGTTTATAGATATAGAAATAAATAGATTTATAGATATAGTAATAAAATAGGTTTATGGATATAGAAATAAAATAGGTTTATGGATATAGAAATAAAATAGGTTTATGGATATAGAAATAAATAGATTTATAGATATAGAAATAAATAGATTTATAGATATAGAAATAAAATAGGTTTATGGATATAGAAATAAGATAGGTTTATGGATATAGAAATAAATAGATTTATAGATATAGAAATAAATAGATTTATAGATATAGAAATAAAATAGGTTTATGGATATAGAAATAAAATAGGTTTATGGATATAGAAATAAATAGATTTATAGATATAGAAATAAATAGATTTATAGATATAGAAATAAAATAGGTTTATGGATATAGAAATAAAATAGGTTTATGGATATAGAAATAAAATAGGTTTATGGATATAGAAATAAATAGATTTATAGATATAGAAATAAATAGATTTATAGATATAGAAATAAAATAGGTTTATGGATATAGAAATAAATAGATTTATAGATATAGAAATAAATAGATTTATAGATATAGAAATAAAATAGGTTTATGGATATAGAAATAAAATAGGTTTATGGGTATAGAAATAAAATAGGTTTATGGATATAGAAATAAATAGATTTATAGATATAGAAATAAAATAGGTTTATGGGTATAGAAATAAAATAGATTTATGGATTTATTGTTTCTCTTGCACTTTTTCAATAGGTAACTAACATAGAAATGATCACACAGTGTATAGACGAGTGCAAAGCCAGAGTGGAGATGGGATTACATTATGGAATTCCGTATCCCAGACCAGTAAGTATTGGTCCATGACAAATATACATTTGTGCATAAGAATTAACTACACAAAAATGTCATTTTATATATTATATGTAATTATTATAATTTAATGCCCTTTAGGTCTGGTTTTCTCAACACAAATCTTTGGGAACCACTATTGCCAGATTTTGTGGGTAGATTTAATCCACTGTTGACCAGAGAGAGCTTATATCAATGTGTAACTATGTTTTGCATCCCCTTCGGCAGCTAAAGGGTTAAATTGCGTTTCATTGGTTGGGGATAGATGTCAGTGGGGTATGTTGGGCCAGATTCTCTTACTGTAGTGGGAACATTGTGTGTCTGAGGCAAAACAAATCTCTTAATTTGTCTCTAAGTAAATCAGCTAAATGATTCATAATTGTATTCTCTAATTGAATGATTCCTTCTCACACTTAAAGTGGATGTAAAGTCACTGATAGTAGACAATCCGAACTGCTGTATCTGTCAAAATTAGCATAAGTTTAAGTCATCGTTTTTTTTAAAAGTCTATATTTTATCGATGTATATACTTAGTTTGTCCGAATCGTCTTGTTCTCTCCCTCCGCCCGCCATTTTGGTCCGCGTTTATTACATTGATTGACACATCAAAAAACTAATGATTGGTCTTACCCCGTGGCGTCCAGCCCCTTTTTCAAAACGTCACTATAACATTATGCGCATGCGTCCTTTGTATGCGCATGCGTAAACAAACTCCTGTGGTATTTCGAAGCGCTGCACGCACACGTTGTTAGCATGCGCATATAAAGCTGAGAAGATTAGCACTCGGTACGCATGCGCATCAAATTTCCAGTCAGGATCGCGAGTACACCAATGTTTAACAACGCATGCGCAATTTCGGCTGTAGAAAGTAAACGCATGCGCAAAATCGGAAGTTGATTTGAAACGCATGCACACAAAACGGGAGATCGTGAACGCGCTTTAGTAATACGTCATAGAGCGGGTGGCACTGCTCTAGACGTTATGCGAAGGAAAGACAGGAAGTAATGGATGGGAGGAGCTCCAACTGAAAACGGAGCTAAGTTGAAAAATAAAATATAATGTTATATTGGGCATATTTTAATATAATAACAATGCAGTATAAATAAGATAGTTAATAAGAAGCGATATTTATTGGGAATAAGTGTAAAATTTACATCCACTTTAAGTTTTTTTGATACATTAATTCTCAGCAGCAAACACTAGTTTTGATTGTACAACTCACACTTTTACTGATTCCCTGTGCTTCTCAGTAAAAGTGCTGAAGAGAACTATTAGTAAATCAGTGGTTTAATGAGCGACACATTCCAGGCACAGTGACCTTTTTTAAATCCATAGTTTTAATGTTAATATATAAAAACTCTGTGTAAAGTCAGGTGAGTTCTTTACGGGACATAAAACCACAAATTTTTCTTTCATGATTCAGATCGACAATATAATTTTAATCAACTTTCCAATTTCCTTCTATTATCTAATTTGCTTCATTCTCTTAGTATCCTTTGTTGAAGAAGCAGCAATGCACTACTGGAAGCTAGCTAATGCACTGGGTGAGCCAATAATATGAAGCATATATGTGCAGCAACCAATTATTAGCTCCTGAATTTACCTAGATATCCATTTCAACAAATTATACCAAGAGAATAAAACACCTAGATATCCATTTCAACAAATTATACCAAGAGAACAAAACACATTAGATAATAGAAGTAAATTGGAAAGTGGTTTAAAATCACAAGTTCTATCTGAATTATGAAAGAAAAACATTGTGCTTGGTGTCCATTTAAGCTAGATATAGCTGCTACAAGGCAGTGAAGTGCAGGCTCTTTCTGGTTTCTGTGTATGGAGAAGATGTCTATCTCTGTGTATGGAGAAGATGGTCTATCTCTGTGTATGGAGAAGATGGTCTATCTCTGTGTATGGAGAAGATGTTTATCTCTGTGTATGGAGAAGATGTCTATCTCTGTGAAGGGAGAAGATGGTCTATCTCTGTGTATGGAGAAGATGGTCTATCTCTGTGTATGGAGAAGATGGTCTATCTCTGTGTATGGAGAAGATGGTCTATCTCTGTGTATGGAGAAGATGGTCTATCTCTGTGTATGGAGAAGATGGTCTATCTCTGTGTATGGAGAAGATGGTCTATCTCTGTGTATGGAGAAGATGGTCTATCTCTGTGTATGGAGAAGATGGTCTATCTCTGTGTATGGAGAAGATGGTCTATCTCTGTGTAGGGAGAAGATGGTCTATCTCTGTGTAGGGAGAAGATGGTCTATCTCTGTGTATGGAGAAGATGGTCTATCTCTGTGTATGGAGAAGATGGTCTATCTCTGTGTATGGAGAAGATGGTCTATCTCTGTGTATGGAGAAGATGGTCTATCTCTGTGTATGGAGAAGATGGTCTATCTCTGTGTATGGAGAAGATGGTCTAGCTCTGTGTATGGAGAAGATGGTCTATCTCTGTGTATGGAGAAGATGGTCTATCTCTGTGTATGGAGAAGATGGTCTATCTCTGTGTATGGAGAAGATGGTCTATCTCTGTGTATGGAGAAGATGGTCTATCTCTGTGTATGGAGAAGAAGGTCTATCTCTGTGTATGGAGAAGAAGGTCTATCTCTGTGTATGGAGAAGATGGTCTATCTCTGTGTATGGAGAAGATGGTCTATCTCTGTGTATGGAGAGGATGGCCTATCTCAGTGCCACGTCTGCACTGTCACCTGTGGACATCTCATGTGGTTGTGATAAACATGCACTAGAGTGTCAGAATATCATGGGTAATGTAGTCTGAACAGAAATGCCATTATCCACAAGCCTCCCCTGACATTAAAGGGGTAGGAGCGGGGGGGGGGGGGGTTTCTAAATGAAAACTTCAGACTCCTCTCTAGAAGTTTAGGTTTCTTGACATTGTGCAGTAATGATACTATGTTTCATGATGTATGTAAAGGCCGCACTAACTTTGTGTTTAACAGGCATGGGCATTCTGATGCTTCTGATTTTAGTGTATTGCACTTTCACAAGAAGGAATCTGGCACCGAAAAGAGACGAATGCTACGAGCGGCGGCGGCTTCTTCTGCATTCAGATGCTATCAAAGCATCCAATGCCCATGTCTAGTGTTTAAACATTGCTAAAATACTGTTTTCTCTTGTTAAGTGTATCCAGTCCACGGATCATCCATTACTTGTGGGATATTCTCCTTCCCAACAGGAAGTTGCAAGAGGATCACCCACAGCAGAGCTGCTATATAGCTCCTCCCCTCACTGCCATATCCAGTCATTCTCTTGCAACTCTCAACAAAGATGGACGTAGTAAGAGGAGAGTGGTGTATTATAGTTAGTTTTTTAACTTCAATCAAAAGTTTATTTTTAAATGGTACCGGAGTGTACTGTTTCATCTCAGGCAGCATTAGAAGAAGAATCTGCCTGTGATTTCTATGATCTTAGCAGAAGTAACTAAGATCCATTGCCGTTCTCACATATCTGAGGAGTGAGGTAACTTCAGAGAGGGAATGGCGTGCAGGTTTTCCTGCAATAAGGTATGTGCAGTAAACATATTTCTAGGGATGGAACTTGCTAGAAAAATGCTGCTGATACCGGATTAATGTAAGTTAAGCCTAAATGCAGTGATTTAATAGCGACTGGTATCAGGCTTATTAACAGAGATACATACTCTTATAAAAGTGTAATATAAAACGTTTGCTGGCATGTTAATCGTTTTTATATATGTTTGGTGACAAAACTTATTGGGGCCTAGTTTTTCTCCACATGGCTGGCTTGATTTTTGCCTAGAAACAGTTTCCTGAAGCTTTCCACTGTTGTAATATGAGTGGGAGGGGCCTTTTTTAGTGCTTTTCTGTGCAGCTAAAAATACTGACAGAGACATTCAGCTTCCCTCTGCATGATACAGGACATCTCTGAAGGGTTCAAAAGGCTTCAAAGTCGTGTTTGAGGAGGGTAACAAAACTGTGGCAGTTGTGACTTTGTTTAAAAAAAAAAAAAAGTTTTTGTCATTTATTATTTGCAAGTGGGTGCAATGCTCTGCTGACTTGTTACATACACTGTAAAAATGTTGTTAGTGTAACTGCCTTTTTTCACTTTTATTTCAAATTTTGTCAAAATTTGTTTCTCTTAAAGGCACAGTAACGTTTTTTATATTGCTTGTTAACTTGCTTTAAAGTGTTTTCCAAGCTTGCTAGTCTCATTGCTAGTCTGTACAAACATGTCTGAAACAGAGGATACTTGTTCATTATGTTTAAAAGCCATGGTGGAGCCCCATAGGAGAATGTGTACTAAATGTATTGATTTCACCTTAAACAGTAAAGATCAGTCTTTATCTATAAAAGAATTGTCACCAGAGGGGTCTGTCGAGGGGGAAGTTATGCCGACTAACTCTCCCCACGTGTCGGACCCTTCGCCTCCCGCTCCAGGGACGCACCCTAATATGGCGCCAAGTACATCAGGGAAGCCCATAGCGATTACTTTGCAGGACATGGCTGCAATCATGAATAATACCCTGTCAGAGGTATTATCCAGATTGCCTGAATTGAGAGGCAAGCGAGATAGCTCTGGGGTTAGACGAGATACAGAGCGCGTAGATGCTGTAAGAGCCATGTCTGATACTGCGTCACAGTATGCAGAACCTGAGGATGGAGAGCTTCAGTCTGTGGGTGACGTCTCTGAATCGGGGAGACCTGATTCAGAGATTTCTAATTTTAAATTTAAGCTTGAGAACCTCCGTGTATTGTTTGGGGAGGTATTAGCTGCTCTGAATAACTGTGACACAATTGCAGTGCCAGAGAAATTGTGTAGGCTGGATAAATACTATGCAGTGCCGGTGAGTACTGATGTTTTTCCAATACCTAAAAGGCTTACAGAAATTATTAGTAAGGAGTGGGATAGGCCCGGTGTGCCCTTTTCCCCACCTCCTATATTTAGAAAAATGTTTCCAATAGATGCCACTACACGGGACTTATGGCAGACTGTCCCTAAGGTGGAGGGAGCAGTTTCTACTTTAGCAAAGCGTACCACTATCCCGGTTGAGGACTGTTGTGCTTTTTCAGATCCAATGGATAAAAAATTAGAGGGTTACCTTAAGAAAATGTTTATTCAACAAGGTTTTATTTTACAGCCCCTTGCATGCATTGCGCCTGTCACTGCTGCGGCGGCATTCTGGTTTGAGGCCCTGGAAGAGGCCATCCATACAGCTCCATTGACTGAAATTGTTGACCAGCTTAGAACTCTTAAGCTAGCTAACTCATTTGTTTCTGATGCCATTGTTCATTTGACTAAACTAACGGCTAAGAATTCCGGATTCGCCATCCAGGCGCGTAGGGCGCTATGGCTCAAATCCTCGTCAGCTGATGTGACTTCAAAGTCTAAATTACTCAACATTCCTTTCAAGGGGCAGACCTTATTCAGGCCTGGTTTGAAAGAAATTATTGCTGACATTACTGGAGGTAAGGGTCATACCCTTCCTCAGTACAGAGGCCTGGAAACCTAACCAGTCCTGGAACAAGGAAAAGCAGGCCAGAAAGCCTGCTGCTGCCTCTAAGACAGCATGAAGGAGCGGCCCCCTATCCGACAACGGATCTAGTAGGGGGCAGACTCTCTCTCTTCGCCCAGGCGTGGGCAAGGGATGTTCAGGATCCCTGGGCGTTGGAGATCATATCTCAGGGATATCTTCTGGACTTCAAAGCTTCTCCTCCACAAGGGAGATTTCACCTTTCAAGATTATCTGCAAACCAGATAAAGAAAGAGGCATTCCTAAGCTGCGAACAAGATCTCCTTGTAATGGGAGTGATCCATCCAGTTCCGCGGACGGAACAAGGACAGGGGTTTTATTCAAATCTGTTTGTGGTTCCCAAAAAAGAGGGAACCTTCAGACCAATTTTGGATTTAAAGATCCTAAACAAATTCCTCAGAGTTCCGTCATTCAAGATGGAAACTATTCAAACCATTTTACCCATGATCCAAGAGGGTCAGTACATGACCACAGTGGACTTAAAGGATGCCTACCTTCACATTCCGATTCACAAGAATCATCATCAGTTCCTGAGATTTGCCTTTCTAGACAGGCATTACCAATTTGTAGCTCTTCCATTCGGGTTGGCTATAGCCCCAAGAATTTTTACAAAGGTTCTGGGCTCACTTCTGGCGGTCCTAAGACCGCGAGGCATAGCGGTGGCTCCTTACCTGGACGACATCCTGATACAGGCGTCAAGCTTTCAAATTGCCAAATCTCATACAGAGATAGTTCTGGCATTCCTGAGGTCGCATGGGTGGAAAGTGAACGAAGAAAAGAGTTCTCTATCTCCTCTCACAAGGGTTTCCTTCCTAGGGACTCTTAATAGATTCTGTAGAAATGAAAATTTACCTGACGGAGTCCAGGTTATCAAAACTTCTAAATGCTTGCCGTGTTCTTCACTCCATTCCGCGCCCCACGGTGGCTCAGTGCATGGAAGTAATCGGCTTAATGGTAGCGGCGATGGACATAGTGCCATTCACGCGCCTGCATCTCAGACCGCTGCAATTATGCATGCTCAGTCAGTGGAATGGGGATTACACAGATTTGTCCCCTCTACTAAATCTGGGTCAGGAAACCGGAGATTCTCTTCTCTGGTGGTTATCTCGGGCCCATCTGTCCAAGGGTATGACCTTTCGCAGACCAGATTGGACAATTGTAACAACAGATGCCAGCCTTCTAGGTTGGGGTGCAGTCTGGAACTCCCTGAAGGCTCAGGGTTCATGGACTCCGGAGGAGAAACTCCTCCCAAT
Organism: Bombina bombina; assembly: GCF_027579735.1. Lineage (NCBI taxonomy): Eukaryota > Metazoa > Chordata > Amphibia > Anura > Bombinatoridae > Bombina > Bombina bombina. Next base: position 167,745,835 of record NC_069509.1, read on the forward strand.
AAATATTCTGGAGTTAAGAGCAATATTCAATGCTCTTCTGGCTTTGCCTCAGCTAGCAACACTGAGGTTCATCAGATTTGAGTCGGACAACATCACGACTGTGGCTTACATCAACTATCAAGGGGGAACCAGGAGTTCCCTAGCGATGTCAGAAGTCTCCAAGATAATTCGCTGGGCAGAGACTCACTCTTGCCACCTGTCAGCGATCCATATCCCAGGTGTAGAGAACTGGGAGGCGGATTTTCTAAGTCGTCAGACTTTTCATCCGGGGGAATGGGAACTCCATCCGGAGGTGTTTGCTCAACTGGTTCTCCGTTGGGGCAAACCAGAATTGGATCTCATGGCGTCTCGCCAGAACGCCAAGCTTCCTTGTTACGGATCCAGGTCCAGGGACCCAGAAGCGGCACTGATAGATGCTCTAGCAGCGCCTTGGTTCTTCAACCTGGCTTATGTGTTTCCACCGTTTCCTTTGCTCCGTCGTCTGATTGCCAAACAGGAAAGAGCATTGGTGATATTGATAGCGCCTGCGTGGCCACGCAGGACGTGGTATGCAGACCTAGTGGACATGTCATCCTTTCCACCATGGACTCTGCCTCTGAGACAAGACCTTCTAATACAAGGTCCTTTCAATCATCCAAATCTACTTTCTCTGAGACTGACTGCATGGAGATTGAACGCTTGATCCTATCAAAGCGTGGCTTCTCCGAGTCAGTAATTGATACCTTAATACAGACACGAAAGCCTGTCACCAGGAAAATTTACCACAAGATATGGCATAAATATCTTCATTGGTGTGAATCCAAGAATTACTCATGGAGTAGGGTTAGGATTCCTAGGATATTGTCCTTCCTCCAAGAGGGTTTGGACAAAGAATTATCAGCTAGTTCTTTAAAGGGACAGATTTCTGCTCTGTCTATTCTTTTACACAAGCGTCTGGCAGAAGTTCCAGACGTTCAGGCATTTTGTCAAACTTTAGTTAGAATTAAGCCTGTGTTTAAACCTGTTGCTCCTCCATGGAGCTTAAACTTGATTCTTAAAGTTCTTCAAGGGGTTCCGTTTGAACCCCTTCATTCTATTGATATCAAACTTCTTTCATGGAAAGTTCTTTTTCTGATGGCTATTTCCTCGGCTCGAAGAGTCTCGGAGTTATCTGCCTTACATTGTGATTCTCCTTATCTGATCTTTCATTCAGATAAAGTTGTTCTGCGTACAAAACCTGGGTTTTTACCTAAGGTGGTTTCTAACAAGAATATCAATCAAGAGATTGTTGTTCCATCATTATGTCCTAATCCTTCTTCAAAGAAGGAACGTCTTTTGCATAATCTAGACGTAGTCCGTGCCTTGAAGTTTTACTTACAGGCTACTAAAGATTTTCGCCAAACATCTAACCTGTTTGTTGTTAACTCTGGACAGAGGAGAGGTCAGAAGGCCTCGGCAACCTCTCTTTCTTTTTGGCTTCGGAGTATAATCCGTTTAGCCTATGAGACTGCTTCGGAGTATAATCCGTTTAGCCTATGAGACTGCTGGACAGCAGCCTCCTGAAAGGATTACAGCTCATTCTACTAGAGCTGTGGCTTCCACCTGGGCCTTTAAAAATGAGGCCTCTGTTGAACAGATTTGCAAGGCTGCAACTTGGTCTTCGCTTCATACTTTTTCCAAATTTTACAAATTTTATACTTTTGCTTCTTCGGAGGCTGTTTTTGGGAGAAAGTTTCTACAAGCAGTGGTTCCTTCCGTTTAAGTTCCTGCCTTGTCCCTCCCATCATCCGTGTACTTTAGCTTTGGTATTGGTATCCCACAAGTAATGGATGATCCGTGGACTGGATACACTTAACAAGAGAAAACATAATTTATGCTTACCTGATAAATGTATTTCTCTTGTAGTGTATCCAGTCCACGGCCGCCCTGTCCTTTTAAGGCAGGTCTAAATTTTAATTAAACTACAGTCTCCACTGCACCCTATGGTTTCTCCTTTCTCGGCTTGTTTCGGTCGAATGACTGGATATGGCAGTGAGGGGAGGAGCTATATAGCAGCTCTGCTGTGGGTGATCCTCTTGCAACTTCCTGTTGGGAAGGAGAATATCCCACAAGTAATGGATGATCCGTGGACTGGATACACCACAAGAGAAATAAATTTATCAGGTAAGCATAAATTATGTTTTTGTGTCCTTTAAGCCAGTGTTTTTTTTCTCCTCAGATTCATCTGCCTCCTATGGGACTTGCTATACCTCACAGTAAAGTTCTCAGCACACAAGTAAAGCTAAGGAAGCAAGCCAAGCCCATCTACCTAAAATCACACGATGAGGTCTCATAGCGCGATGTTGTTGTACAATTAGCACTTTATAGCGTAAAATCTATTCAGATGCAAAGTATTGCCGTACAGGACTTTTGTTTTTTGCTTAACTGTGCCATGCGCTATTTACTAAATGCATAAGTTGTGTGTTATACGTTTTATGTGAGGCTAATATTCTGCTGCATATGATATTCAGTAAAACACGGTTATTAAACCATTAAGGAAACAGCCTAACAGGTTGGATTTGATTTAAATCACTAGTCGGTAAGACCAATTTCCTGGTTTTCATTTTTAGAATAATACGTTTTCAGATTATTGGTTCCAGTTATATCAGACCATTACTGATTTGTTCATAGATCATTAGATATCCATAGAAAGATCATTGAAATGAATGAAATAATTTGGTGAACTATCTCCAGTTTAACTGGTTAATCATTCATATCTGACCCACTTTTCATCTGTATTTTATAAGAAGGAGAAAAATTATGGTTACATTAATAATAATAATAATAATTGAAATAGTTTTAATTAAAGGGACACTGAATCCAATTTTTTTCTTTCATGATTCAGATAGAGAAGCAATTTTAAGCAACTTTCTAATTTACTCCTATTATCAATTTTTCTTCGTTCTCTTGCTATCTTTATTTGAAAAAGCAGGAGTTAAAGCTAAGGAGCCGGTCCGTCATTGTTTCAGCACTTGGGTACAGCTTGCTGATTGGTGGCTAAATATACCCACCAATCAGCAAGTGCTATCCAGGGTGCTGAACCAAAAATGGGCCGGCTCGTAAACTTGCATTCCTGCTTTTTCAAATAAAGATAACGAATAAAAATTGATAATAGGAGAAAATTAGAAAGTTGCTTAAAATCCATGCTCTATCTGAATCATGAAAGAAAAAAAAATTGGGTTCAGTGTCCCTTTTACTAAAACAATAACATTTTTCATTTGTAATGCTTGCCCCACCCTCCTCACACTTAGGTCCATGTGCAGATTTATTCCACTCCAAACAATCTTTTATGCAGTGAGCTTCTTAAAACTTAGCATGGGTTGATTCTGTGTACATAGATTTGCAGGGGCAATGGCATTTAAAGAGACAGTAAAGTTAAAATTAAACTTTCATTATTCAGTGCAATATTAAAATGTTCAAACACAGAGCATTGTTTTGTATTTTATGTCCCTTCAAGGACTGCATGAGGTCATCAGTACTGATCAAGATTAAAGGGACATTGTACAATAGATTTTTCTTTGCATAAATGTTTTGTAGATGATCCATTTATACAGCCCATCTGGAAGTGTTTTTGCAACAATGTAAAATTTTGCTTATTTTTTAAATAACATTGTTCTGGTTTTTCCTAACTGATGTATACAGACTTCAGACTGCTTCTGTTTGTATAATGGTCTTTTCATATGCAGGGGAAGGTCTGCTCTCAGCCCCTTTCACTGTGTGTCCCAGCCTAACCTCATCAACAGTGCTAAATTGAGAGCTTCTAAGTAAGTTTTTAAAAGGTTTTATACTGGATTTTTAGATCAGTATCTGTGCATATTCTTTTATATAGCCGTGTCTATTACATGCAGTTATATGAACAGTTTGTTTAAAAGATAAAAAATACAAATATTGTTACTTTTGATATTTAAACATATATGTGATACAGTTTATCTTAAAAAAAAAATCACGATTTTGTTTCATTTATTTTAAATAAGTTTATTAAGAGAAAGCGCAACATCTAGTGGTGAAAGTCAGAACAGCACAAAGTTTATCTGCTTATAAAGTAATAACTAACCGACCTAGCAACTGTAATAAATACAGGTATACCCCACTCATACAGCGGGTTAGGGACCGGACCCCCGCTGTAAAGTGAAAACCGCCTTAAAGTGAAACAAGGCAGTTTTAGCTTTCTTTTCAGTGTTTAAAATCTTGAAAACATGTTTGAACTAACTTATATTATGGGTGCAATAGTGCCACATTTAGTTTAACACTAGCACAGCAAGTATTCAATTAGTATTCAATAAATACTGTACTTGTTAAATAGTGACAATTACTGCAGTAAAATTTGTCAGACTATAACACTGAGACACAGATTGCACTGTAATGCTATAAACAGAGTGAACTAAGCATAACAAAATGGTGCCAGTCACTTTTCTCGCAATCTCACGAAGATTACAGCACTGTTTCAAAATCCTTGGAGATTGAACTTCAGCTCCACAAAGCGCTGTATTAGCGAATCGCTGTAAAGTGAAGCGCTGTAAAGTGAGGTATACCTGTAACACCTAATAATTAAACGTTAAAGGGACATAATACTCATATGCTAAATCACTTGAAACTGATGCAGTAAGAATGTAAAAAGCTGACAGGAAAATATCACCTGAGCATCTCTATGTAAAAAAGGAAGATATTTTACCTCACAACTTCCTTAGCTCACCAGAGTAAATTCTGTGTAAAAAGTTATACTTCAGCTGCTGCCCAGCTGCAGGTAAAAAAAATGAAGAAATGACCAGCAACCAATCAGCATCAACAGTGCTGAGGTCATAAACTTTTTTACTGTGATCTCATGAGATTTCACTTAACTCTCATGAGATTTCATAGCAAACTTCCTTAAACTGAATAGGAAAATAAAATGAGTGTGCACGAAGCTCGCTCCCTTGCCTGTCCTGGGACAGACATACTGATTTGCTGCTTAAAGTCCTTTACAATGGGGTGTAAATACTTAGGACATTTTGAGGTAAAATATCTTTCTTTTTTACATAGAGATGTTCAGGTGATATTTTCCAGTCAGCTTTTTGCAGCTATGTGGCATCAGTTTCAAGTGTTTCAACATTTGGGTATCATGGCCCTTTAATTGAAGCACAAAATTAAAAAAAATAATTGAGCACTTTACTCCAGGAAGATGAACACGCTCTATGCTAATTTCCCCCCAGAACCTCAGATTACTTGATATATTCTCTAATTTTCCTGTTTTCAATTTAAATATATATTTTACCCAGAAAATGATCTTCTTGTTTTCCATGTATATTTGTAAAAAGGTTACAGGGGACTCTGGGCTCCTTTATCATATGACTAGAGGGTCACCGCTGCACCTCACAGACAACATCCACACATACTAAGCTGTAAGATATTTTAGGTTTTAAACATATTCATTTCCGGAAAGTTCTCTTTAGTGAAAGGCACCAGTGAGCTAAAAGAGTTTTCACCCTCAGTGGGGATTAACCAAACTATTGCAGTTAGTTATTCTCCTTATTAACCCAGCTCCAGCTTCTGCAATAGGCTTTGTGATTTTAGGGAATATTGAGGAATCCAGATAAGGTTTTGTTTTTCTAGTTCGTTATGGCTGCACATCAATAGCAAGGTCCATACAGGCTTCATTTTCCTCATCCATAAGAGAACTGCTCAGTATTTTTGGGGTAATGTACTGAGCTTCTGTTTGTTAAGTTAAATGAGTTATATAACCTTTAAATAAATGGTTCCAAAAAGTGGGCAGTACCACCCCTGGGGGGCAGTGGGATTACTGAGGGGCCATTTATAGACATAAGAGGTGGTAGGGGGGCACTGGGATTACCATTGGGGCACTAGTAGCAAAGGAGTGGAAGATGATGATAGTGGCCCCTCAAAGTCATTGTTGTGCTTTATTCTGCATGCGTAAAGGTAAACAACTTTCTTGATTTTAAGTAGTGATGCACCGAAATGGAAATTCTGGACCGAATCCGAAAATCCGGGATGCACTTGGCCGAAAACCGAAACTGATACCGAAAATGTATTTTTTCAAATTATTTTTTTTACATAATTACAACCAATAAAAAAAGCCCACACTTTTATTGAAAGTAATACACTAAAATTGGACAAAAATATCTTAAAACAATAATATGCTACACAATAATTTTACCAAGAAAAAAAAAAAAAAACAGGCAAAAAAATGCCATTTTCGGCCAAAATGTTGGTGCATCCTTACTTAAAACAATTATAAATATTAATATACTGTATTATTCTTCATTTAGTTCTATGTAACAGAATCATATTTAACAGTTTTTTTTACCAATTATCCAAATAAAGTATAATCCTAGAAAACTCATTATATGTAGAACAGTAAGTCAAGTAATAAACTTAAACAGCAGCTCTAGGCTAGCATCACATTTGAAACATGCTACACAATAATTTTACCGAAAATAACAGGCAAAAAAAACGAAAAACGAAATAGCCAAAAATGCAATTTTCGGCCGAAACTTTCTGCGGCCGAAATTTCGGTGCATCCCTAATTTTAAGTTTTACTACTCTTTGCTTTCAAGGCTTTTTCTTCTATGATAGCTCAGGTTTATCAATAACTTTTACTCTCTGCATAAATAAAAAGAGAGAAGCGCTCAACCTATGAACGAACAATAGCATCTATGGCTAGTTACCACCCAAGAAGCAGCCTCTTTTTTTTCTCAACATGTGCCTTTCACAGAACTTTCCTGTAGCATATCAGTCTGATCCTGACTTCACAATACAGTTCAGCCCCGAAATACCAGGCAATTCCTCTCTGAATGAGAGAAACAGCAAAACCCCAGATGTACGTTTAGGCCTAGTGTGGGCCTTGTCAGTGAGGTGCAGCCATATCCCACTAGGCACACTGAGCAACGGGTCCACGTCTGGATTCCCCCATCATACTTAGGGAGACTTCCCTAAGTGTCATAATTTGCATAAATAAAAAGAGAGAAGCGCTCAAGTTCCCAGGTTGAGTGCGTCTCTCTTTTAATTTATGCAAATTATGACATTTTGGGAAGTCTCCCTAAGTGTAATGCAGGAATCCAGACGTGCACCTGTTGCTCAGTGTGCCTAGAGGGATATGGCTGCACCTCACTGATGAGGCCCACACTAGGCCGAAACGTACGTCTTGGGTTTTGCTGTTTCTCTCGTTCAGAGAGGGATTGCCTCTTATTTCGGGCTGGACTGTACTGTGAAATCAGGATCAGACTGATATGCTACAGGAAAGTACTTCTCTGTGAAAGGCACATGTTGAGCAATAAGAGGCTGCTTCTTGGGTGGTAACTAGCCATAGAACAAGCTATTATGCTATTGTTTGTTCCCAGGTTGAGCGCTTCTCTTTTTTTATTTATGCAAATTATGACACTTAGGGAAGTCTCCCTAAGTGTGATGCGGGAATCCAGAAGTGGACCCATTGCTCAGTGTGCCTAGAGGGATATGGCTGCACCTCACTGACGAGGCCCACAATAGGCCGAAACGTACGTCTGGGTTTTTTGCTGTTACTCTTGTTCAGAAAGGGATTGCCTGATATTTCGGGGCTGGACTGTACTGTGAAGTCAGGATCAGACTGATATGCTTCAGGAAAGTCCTTCTCTGTGAAAGGCACATGTTGAGCAAAAAGAGGCTGCTTCTTGGGTGGTAACTAGCCATAGAACAAGCTATTATGCTGTTGTTTGTTCCCAAGTTGAGCGCTTCTCTCTTTTAATTTATGCAACTTACACTCTCTCACTGCAATATATTGCAGACATTTGTACTGAAGATTTGTATTCTTTGTTTTTATACATTACCACTTATTGTTAACATTAACTGCACAGTTTAGAATCATTGTGTAGTAGCTGAAAACACAGCAAAGGCCTGTTGTGTTTGTTTGAGTATCTTTGCACACAATTAATTGTGGATGTTTTTTTAAGTCTTCTGGGGGTGCACTACATAACACTTTGGTAAGTAAAATACACTCTCTATGAAGTTGATTTATTGGTGCAGTAGTAACACTATGCTCTAAGCAAATAAACTCCAGGGGCTTGTCTCTGCTTCACATACATAAATGAGACAGATCTCGCCGTGCTGGAGAGTTCCGACTTTTTTCTTTTGAAAATCCAGTGAGTTCAGCCTTTAGTGAAGTCTGAACTACAATTTCTCTTCAAGCTGCAGAATCTTTGAATATCAGGGCCCAGATCTTAGACTGTGATGATTTACAACTTCTGCTAAGTGACATGAAACCAGAGACTGGCAAACAGCTATCACATCATCATCAAGTATATCCAGATTAACAGTTCTAGTAACTAAAACAGAATTTATGCTTACCTGATAAATTACTTTCTCCAACGGTGTGTCCGGTCCACGGCATCATCCTTACTTGTGGGATATCTCTTCCCCAACAGGAAATGGCAAAGAGTCCCAGCAAAGCTGGCCACATAGTACCTCCTAGGCTCCGCCCACCCCAGTCATTCGACCGACCGGACAGGAGGAAAAATATAGGAGAAACCATATGGTACCATGGTGACTGTAGTTAGAGAAAATAATTCATCAGACCTGATTAAAAAACCAGGGCGGGCCGTGGACCGGACACACCGTTGGAGAAAGTAATTTATCAGGTAAGCATAAATTCTGTTTTCTCCAACATTGGTGTGTCCGGTCCACGGCGTCATCCTTACTTGTGGGAACCAATACCAAAGCTTTAGGACACGGATGAAGGGAGGGAGCAAATCAGGTTACCTAAACGGAAGGCACCACGGCTTGCAAAACCTTTCTCCCAAAAATAGCCTCCGAAGAAGCAAAAGTATCAAATTTGTAAAATTTGGCAAAAGTGTGCAGTGAAGACCAAGTCGCTGCCTTACATATCTGGTCAACAGAAGCCTCGTTCTTGAAGGCCCATGTGGAAGCCACAGCCCTAGTGGAGTGAGCTGTGATTCTTTCAGGAGGCTGCCGTCCGGCAGTCTCATAAGCCAATCGGATGATGCTTTTAAGCCAAAAGGAAAGAGAGGTAGAAGTCGCTTTTTGACCTCTCCTTTTACCAGAATAAACAACAAACAAGGAAGATGTTTGTCTAAAATCCTTTGTAGCATCTAAATAGAATTTTAGAGCGCGAACAACATCCAAATTGTGCAACAAACGTTCCTTCTTCGAAACTGGTTTCGGACACAAAGAAGGCACGACTATCTCCTGGTTAATGTTTTTGTTAGAAACAACTTTTGGAAGAAAACCAGGTTTAGTACGTAAAACCACCTTATCTGCATGGAACACCAGATAAGGAGGAGAACACTGCAGAGCAGATAATTCTGAAACTCTTCTAGCAGAAGAAATTGCAACCAAAAACAAAACTTTCCAAGATAATAACTTAATATCAACGGAATGTAAGGGTTCAAACGGAACCCCCTGAAGAACTGAAAGAACTAAGTTGAGACTCCAAGGAGGAGTCAAAGGTTTGTAAACAGGCTTGATTCTAACCAGAGCCTGAACAAAGGCTTGAACATCTGGCACAGCTGCCAGTCTTTTGTGTAGTAAGACAGATAAAGCAGAGATCTGTCCCTTTAGAGAACTTGCAGATAATCCTTTCTCCAAACCTTCTTGTAGAAAGGAGAGAATCCTAGGAATTTTTATCTTATTCCATGGGAATCCTTTGGATTCACATCAACAGATATATCTTTTCCATATCTTATGGTAAATCTTTCTAGTTACCGGTTTTCTGGCCTGAACTAGAGTATCTATCACGGAATCTGAAAACCCACGCTTCGATAGAATCAAGCGTTCAATCTCCAAGCCGTCAGCTGGAGGGAGACCAGATTTGGATGTTCGAATGGACCCTGAACAAGAAGGTCCTGTCTCAAAGGTAGCTTCCATGGTGGAACCGATGGCATATTCACCAGGTCTGCATACCAAGTCCTGCGTGGCCATGCAGGAGCTATCAAGATCACCGAGGCCCTCTCCTGATTGATCCTGGCTACCAGCCTGGGAATGAGAGGAAACGGTGGAAATACATAAGCTAGGTTGAAGGTCCAAGGTGCTACTAGCGCATCTACTAGAGTCGCCTTGGGATCCCTGGATCTGGACCCGTTGCAAGGAACCTTGAAGTTCTGACGAGACGCCATCAGATCCATGTCTGGAATGCCCCATAATTGAGTTATTTGGGCAAAGATCTCCGGGTGGAGTTCCCACTCCCCCGGATGGAATGTCTGACGACTCAGATAATCCGCCTCCCAGTTTTCCACACCTGGGATGTGGATCGCAGACAGGTGGCAGGAGTGATCCTCTGCCCATTTAATTATTTTGGTCACTTCTTTCATCGCCAGGGAACTCCTTGTTCCCCCCTAATGATTGATATACGCAAAGGTCGTCATGTTGTCTGATTGGAATCTTATGAATCTGGCCTTTGCTAGTTGAGGCCAAGTCCTGAGAGCATTGAATATCGCTCTCAGTTCCAGAATGTTTATCGGGAGAAGAGACTCTTCCCGAGACCATAGACCCTGAGCTTTCAGGGATTCCCAGACCGCGCCCCAGCCCACTAGACTGGCGTCGGTCGTGACAATGACCCACTCTGGTCTGCGGAAGCTCATTCCCTGGGATAGATTGTCCAGGGTCAGCCACCAACGGAGTGAATCTCTGGTCTTCTGATCTACTTGAATCATTGGAGACAAGTCTGTATAGTCCCCATTCCACTGTTTGAGCATGCACAGTTGTAATGGTCTTAGATGAATTCATGCAAAAGGAACTATGTCCATTGCTGCAACCATCAACCCTACTACTTCCATGCACTGCGCTATGGAAGGACGTGGAACAGAATGAAGAACTTGACAAGTGCTTAGAAGTTTTGACTTTCTGACCTCTGTCAGAAAAATCCTAATTTTTAAGGAATCTATTATTATTCCCAAGAAGGGAACTCTTGTCGACGGAGACAGAGAACTCTTTTCTATGTTCACCTTCTATCCGTGTGATCTGAGAAAGGCCAGAACGATGTCTGTATGAGCCTTTGCTTTTGACAGGGACAACGCTTGTATTAGAATGTCGTCCAAGTAAGGTACTACTGCAATGCCCCTCGGTCTTAGAACCGCTAGAAGGGACCCTAGTACCTTTGTGAAAATCCTTGGAGCAGTGGCTAACCCGAATGGGAGGGCTACAAACTGGTAATGCTTGTCCAGAAAGGCGAACCTTAGGAACTGATTATGTTCTTTGCGGATAGGAATATGTAGGTACGCATCCTTTAGATCCACGGTAGTCATAAATTGACTTTCCTGGATAGTGGGTAGAATCGTTCGAATGGTTTCCATCTTGAACGATGGTACCCTGAGAAATTTGTTTAGGATCTTCAAATCCAAAATTGGTCTGAAAGTTCCCTCTTTTTTGGGAACTACGAACAGATTGGAATAAAATCCCATTCCTTGTTCCTTTATTGGAACTGGGTGTATCACTCCCATCTTTAACAGGTCTTCTACACAATGTAAGAACGCCTGTCTCTTTATTTGGTTTGAGGATAAGTGAGACATGTGGAACCTTCCCCTTGGGGGTAGTTCCCTGAATTCCAGGAGATAACCCTGAGAAACTATTTCTAGCGCCCAGGGATCCTGAACATCTCTTGCCCAAGCCTGAGCAAAGAGAGAGAGTCTGCCCCCCACTAGATCCGGTCCCGGATCGGGGGCTACTCCTTCATGCTGTTTTGTTAGCAGCGGCAGGCTTCTTGGCCTGCTTACCCTTGTTCCAGCCTTGCATCGGTTTCCAGGCTGGTTTGGGTTGTGAGGCATTACCCTCTTGCTTAGAGGATGCAGAATTAGAGGCCGGTCCGTTCCTGAAATTGCGAAAGGAACGAAAATTAGACTTATTCTTGGCCTTGAAAGGCCTATCTTGTGGAAGGGTGTGGCCCTTTCCCCCAGTGATGTCTGAAATAATCTCTTTCAATTCTGGTCCAAATAGAGTTTTACCTTTGAAAGGGATGTTAAGCAATTTTGTCTTGGATGACACATCCGCTGACCAAGACGTTAGCCAAAGCGCTCTGCGCGCCACGATAGCAAACCCTGAATTTTTCGCCGCTAATCTAGCTAATTGCAAAGCGGCATCTAAAATAAAAGAGTTAGCCAACTTAAGTGCGTGAACTCTGTCCATAACCTCCTCATATGGAGTCTCTCTACTAAGCGAGTTTTCTAGTTCCTCGAACCAGAACCACGCTGCTGTAGTGACAGGAACAATGCACGAAATGGGTTGTAGAAGGTAACCTTGCTGTACAAAAATCTTTTTAAGCAAACCCTCCAATTTTTTATCCATAGGATCTTTGAAAGCACAACTATCCTCGATAGGAATAGTAGTGCGTTTGTTTAGAGTAGAAACTGCCCCCTCGACCTTAGGGACTGTCTGCCATAAGTCCTTTCTGGGGTCGACCATAGGAAATAATTTCTTAAATATAGGGGGGGGGACAAAAGGTATGCCGGGTTTTTCCCACTCCTTATTCATTATGTCCGCCACCCGCTTGGGTATAGGAAAAGCGTCGGGGTGCACCGGAACCTCTAGGAACTTGTCCATCTTGCATAATTTCTCTGGAATGACCAAGTTGTCACAATCATCCAGAGTAGATAACACCTCCTTAAGCAGTGCGCGGAGATGTTCTAATTTAAATGTCACAACATCAGGTTCAGCTTGTTGAGAAATTTTTCCTGAGTCTGAAATTTCCCCATCTGACAAAACCTCCCTCATGGCCCCTTCAGATTGGTGTGAGGGTATGACAGAACAATTATCATCAGCGCCCTCCTGCTCTTCAGTGTTTAAAACAGAGCAATCGCGCTTTCTCTGATAAGTAGGCATTTTGGATAAAATATTTGCTATGGAGTTATCCATTACAGACGTTAATTGTTGCATGGTAATAAGCATTTGCGCGCTAGATGTACTAGGGGCCTCGTGTGTGGGCAAAACTGGTGTAGACACAGTAGGAGATGATGTAGTATCATGTTTACTCCCCTCATCTGAGGAATCATCTTGGGCAATTTCATTATCTGTGGCAGTACTGTCCTTACTTTGTTTGGACGCTATGGCACAATTATCACACAAATTTAAATGGGGAGACACATTGGCTTTCATACATATAGAACATAGCTTATCCGAAGGCACAGACATGTTAAACAGACTTAAACTTGTCAATAAAGCACAAAAAACGTTTTAAAACAAAACCGTTACTGTCTCTTTAAATTTTAAACAGAAAACACTTTATTACTGAATATGTGAAAAAGTATGAAGGAATTGTTCAAAAATTACCAAAATTTCACCACAGTGTCTTAAAGCATTAAGAGTATTGAACACCAAATTTCAGAGCTTTAACCCTTAAAATAACGGAACCGGAGCCATTTACAAATTTAATCCCTATACAGTCCCAGCTATAGCCTTTGCTGAGACCTAACCAAGCCCAGAGGGGAATACGATACCAATTGACGCCTTCTAGAAACTTTTCCAGCAACTTTCAGATCCTCACACATTCATCTGCATGCCCTGCTCTCAAAAAAACAACTGCGCAGTAATGGCGCGAAAATGAGGCTCAGCCTACAACTAGGAAGGCCCCCTGACTGGAAAAGGTGTCTAACATAGTGCCTGCCGTTTAATAAACGTTCCCCAAGTTTATAAATGGGAATTATCAGCATAAACATGAATAAAATGCCCAAATAAAGCAATCGATTTAGCCCATAAAAATGTCTACCAGTTTTATAGCCCATATTAAGCCCTTTATTCTGTTTGTTTGACTAAGAAAATGGCTTACCGGTCCCCATGAGGGGAAATGACAGCCTTCCAGCATTACATGGTCTTGTTAGAAATATGGCTAGTCATACCTTAAGCAGAAAAGTCTGCTAACTGTTTCCCCCAACTGAAGTTACTTCATCTCAACAGTCCTATGTGGAAACAGCAATCGATTTTAGTTACTGTCTGCTAAAATCATCTTCCTCTCACAAACAGAAATCTTCATCCTTTTCTGTTTCAGAGTAAATAGTACATACCAGCACTATTTTAAAATAACAAACACTTGATAGAAGAATAAAAACTACATTTAAACACCAAAAAACTCTTAACCATCTCCGTGGAGATGTTGCCTGTGCAACGGCAAAGAGAATGACTGGGGTGGGCGGAGCCTAGGAGGGACTATGTGGCCAGCTTTGCTGGGACTCTTTGCCATTTCCTGTTGGGGAAGAGATATCCCACAAGTAAGGATGACGCCGTGGACCGGACACACCAATGTTGGAGAAATGTGGTTTATAAGACTTGCACATTAATTATCAACTTTAAAGAGACACTCAAGTCAAATTAAACTTTCATTATTCTAATAGAGCAGCGATTTTAAATAACTTTCCATTTTACTTCCATCAACAAAATGTGCACAGTCTTTTTATATTTACATTTTTTGAGTCACCAGCTCCTACTGAGCGTGTGCAAGAATTCACATAATATTCATATATGCATTTGTGATTGGCTGAGGGCTGTCATATGATAATGGGGGAGTGGAAATAGACATAACTGAAATTCGTCAGAAAAAAAATCTACTAATCATTTGAAGCTCAAGTTCTATTGCGTTGTCTATTTATCATGCAATTGTTTATTGTGCAAATCGACTGTATTTACTGGTCCTTTAAAAAGATGGTATCAGAAGAGCAAGATAATACAGTTATAATTTAATTAAACATTTAATTGTTACTCCTTTAAATTGTATTGTATCATTGTCTTTATTAGGGTAGGTTAACCAGATGTCCCATTTTTAACGGGATTGTCCTGTTTTTTTAACAAAATGTCCCTTTGTCTCTAGAAGGGATGTCCGTTTTTTTTTTATCTTGACTGTTCACAAAAATTTTTTTAAATTTATATATGTGCAACACTTGCGCTGGTCTGTAGATAATAGGTAAAAACAGAAGCGACACATGACCTAGTATTGCAGGTAATTGGATGAAGAATACAAAAAGTGGAAATTCCCTCCCATGTAGGAAGGAACCCTTATATGGTGCAAGTGTAGCAGGCTGGAATCTCTCAGTCCCCCAGCAGACGGACCTTTCGTGGTTCACCAACAATAGGAATGTCATTCTTCCCAAAGGTTTTCCTCTCCAATTCAGGATACAGAGGGCGCCATGTACTAAGAGGCGGGCGGACAGCTTCTTAACTCGCAAAGCTGTCCGCCTGCCTCCGCTACACACGGGCAGCGGATCTATTGATCCGCTTGCCCGTATGTATCATTACACACTCATCGGAGTGTGTAATGCCCGCCCCTTCAATCGCGCGACCGAAGGGGCTGTCAATCACCGAGAGCGAGCATGCTCTCGGTGATTTTGCTTCGCCACCTAAAAGGTGGCGTAGGGTGTAGGAAGCAGCGGTCTAATGACCGCTGCTTCTTACATTGCGGGAAGCAGGCTCGCATATGCGAACCTGCCCCGCAAAGGCTCCGGAGCAGCTTTCGCTGCTTCGTACATGGAGCCCAGAGTGTGAGCAATAAATGGCTGATAGCAAGTGATAAGATTACTTTCTAATACAATTGTAAAATAAGCAACTCGCTTCTCAGCTTAACAGAGCTGTTTCATCAGGCTTCATCCTTGCGCTGGTGTTGATTTTATATTAATTAAAGTGCTATGGTATTCAATATCAGCAGCATAAAGCAGCTCTGCAGCCGGGAACTTCAGATCCCTGCATGCTGCTGTGGTGCACACGTGGAGAAAGTGGCCGGAGAAGTCTGATTAGTAGTGAGGGTGGGCAGCTTGTGAACAAAGAGAGTTGAGCAGCAGAGAGAACAGTTGAACATTAGAGAGAGAATTGAAAAGCAGAGACTACTCTGTGAGTTTATGGCTAGTAATTAATAATCCAGTAGATTACGAGTTATGCGCGTTAGAGGGTATTTAACAAACGTAACAAAAGTTGTGTTATTTCATCCTTCATAGCGCTGCCATTACAAGTTTTGAAACAGCCGCCTTGTGCATGCTATATGGTTGCATTGAGCTCCATACCGCACAAAATACATGTGTGCTTGTGCACGCTTTCCCCATAGACATCAATGGGGAGAGCGAGTTAGAAAAAAACCTTACACCTGCGATCACGGAATGGAAAGCTCCGTAATGCTGCCCCATTGATGTCTATGGGGAAAAAAAAATTACGTTTAAACCTAACATAAACCCCACGTCTAAACACCCCTAATCTGCTGCCCCCGACATCGCCGACACCTACATAGTGTTATTAACCCCTAATCTGCCACTCCCGATATCGCCGCCAACAAATCTATTAACCCCTAATCTGCCACTCCCAATATCGCTGCCACTATACTAAAGATATAAACCCCTATTCCCCTGCACCCCAACATCACCCACACTATAATAAAGATATTAACCCCTATTCTGCCGCTCCCCGACATCGCCTCCACTAAATAAAGTTAATAACCCTTAAACCTCTGGCCTCCCACATCACTACCACTAAATAAACCCATTAACCCCTAAACCGCCAGCCCCCCACATCGCAACAACCTAAATTAAACTATTAACCCCTAACCCTACACCTAACACCCCCTAACTTTAACATAATTAAAATAGAGATAAATTAGTTACAATTATTAACTAAATAATACCTACTTAAAACTAAATACATACCTGTGAAATAAAACCTAAGGTAGCTATAATATAACCAATAGTTATATTGTAGCTAGCTTAGGTTTTATTTTTATGTCACAGGCAAGTTTGTATTTATTTTAACTAGGTAGACTAGTTAGTAAATAGTTTATTAACTATTTACTAACTACCTAGTTAACCTTTTAACGCCGTTATGCCGTTCTATTCCGTCATAATTACACTGGGCTTTAATGCTGTTACAACGAAATAGAACGTCATAACCGTTGGCTGTCCTAAAGCCAACTGCGCTTCAGATGATGTGATCGCGATCTGGAGGGCGTGCCTAGCGTCACAGGGACGCCCCCCTGACCCGATCCCATCATTGAAATCTTGCGATCGCGTGCACGATCGCAGGATTTCAATTTGTTTACATCGGAACAACATTAACAAATTAACCCTGTCATCAAAGGGTTAATATAAATACAAACTTACCTGTGAAATAAAACCTAAGCTTCCTTACACTAAAACCTACCATTACAAAAAATAAAATACACTAAAATTACAAAAAATAAAAAAACCTACCATTACAAAAAATAACAAACTAAATTATCCAAAACAATAAAAATTATTCCTATTCTAATACCCTTTAAAAAACAAAACAAAAAAAAAACTACCCCAAAATAAAAAACCCTAATCTATAATAAGCTAGCAAGGGCCCTTAAAGGGCCTTTTGTAGGGCATTGCCCTAAAGATAACAGCTCTTTTCCTACAAAAGAAAAACAAACACCCCCTAACAGTATACAAACCCCCACCCCCCAAACCCACAAAATAAAAATAAAGTAAAACCTAATTTACCCATTGCCCTTAAAAGGGCATTCAGCTCTTTTGCTGCCCATTAAAAATAAAAAAGGCTATTCTAAACCCCAAAACAAAAACAAAATTACACAAATTAACAAACAAATTATCCAAAATAATAACAATTATTTCTATTCTAATACCCATTTAAAAAAAAACACCCCAAAATTAAAGAAACCTAATCTATAATAAACTACCAATAGCCCATAAAAGGGCCTTTTGTAGGGCATTGCCCTAAGGAAATCAGCTCTTTTTTTAAAAAAAAATACAGACACACTAACATTACAAACCCCCACCCCCCAAACCCACAAAATATTTCTAAAAAAAAACTAATCTACCCATTGCCCTGAAAAGGGTATTTGTATGGGCATTGCCCTTAAAAGGGCATTAAGAAATGCCCAACCCCTAATCTACAAAAAAAAAACACCCAAAAAACCTTAAAAAACCTAACACTATCCCCTCTTTAGGTACTCACAGTTGCTGAAGTCCCGCTTAAAGGATCTTCATCCTGGCGGTGGCGGCGGCGTCTTTTATCTTCATCGCGTTGGCGCAGAGCAAGTCCATCCTGAAGACATCCGGCGCGGAGCATCCGCTTCATGCGGTCGCCGCCGTATACTGAATCTTCAATGCAAGGGAGCCTTTTCAAAATGTTGTTCCTTGCATCAGCCAATAGGATGAGAGCTACTGAAATCCTATTGGCTGTTCAAATCAGCCAATAGAATTTCAATAGCTCTAATCCAATTGGCTGATTTGAATTTCCAAAATCAAATCAGCCAATAGGAATGCAAGGGACGCCATTTTGAAAAGGCTCCCTTGCATTGAAGATTCAGTATACGGGGGCGACCGTATAAAGAGGATGCTCCGCGCCGGATGTCTTCAGGATGGACCCGATCCGTGCCGCCGGGATAAAGATAGAAGATGCCGCCGGGATGAAGATAAAAGACGCCGCCTGGATGGATGAATACCTCGCCGCACGGATGTCCGGACTTCAGAAACTGTAAGTGGATCTTCGGGGGTTAGTGTTAGGATTTTTTTAAACTTTTTTGTTTTTTGTTTAGGGTTTGGGCTTTTCTTAAAAGAGCTAAATACCCTTTTCAGGGAAATGCAAAATAGCTAAATGCCCTTTTAAGGGCAATACCCATACAAATGCCCTTTTCAGGGCAATGGATAGCTTAGGTTTTTGTTAGAATTCGATTTTTTTTTATTTTGGGGGGTTGGTTGGGTGGTGGGTTTTACTGTTGGGGGAGTCTTACAGATAAAAGAGCTATTTAACTTGGAGCAATGCCCTACAAAAGGCCCTTTTAAAGGCTATTGGTAGTTTATTGTAGGCTAGGTTTTTTTTGTTTTTTTTTGGGGTGGGCTTTTTTATTTTTATAGGGCTATTAAATTAGGTGTAATTCTTTTTTATTTTTGATCATTTCGTTTGTTATTTTTCGTAATTTAGTATTTTTTATTTTTTGTAATTAGATACTTTGTAATTTTTATAGTAGTGTTAGGATTTTTTTTAATGTGTATTATAGTTTTCTTTAATTGGTAGTTAGTTTAATTTTAGTTTAATAGTTATATTAGTTTAATTGTTAGTTTAAACTTTAGTTTTTTTAATTTGACAGGTAAGTTTTAATTTAAGATAGGGAAATTGTAATTTTTTAAAAAAAGTTAGGAGGTCATTAGGTTTAGGGGGTACTAGTTTAGTTTATTGTGATGTGGGGGGCTTTCAGTTTAGGGGTTAATAGTTTAACCCCTTAAAAACGCAAGTCGTACAGGGTACGTTGCACACAACCTGGTCTTAAAAGACCAGCGACGTACCCTGTACGACATTAGGGGTTTAAAGCGGCTGGAAGCGATCCTGCTCGCTTCCAGCCGCTTTCCGGTTATTGCAGTGATGCCTCGATATCGAGGCATCCTGCAATAACACCCCTTGGCCATCCGATGCAGAGAGAGCCACTCTGTGGCCCTCTCTGCACCGGACATCGATGGCCGGTATCGTTGGTGGGTGGGAGAAAATATATTGTTATAAAAGTGGGGAAAAAGTTGTTTTCTCCAACATTAGTGTGTCCAGTCCACGGCGTCATCCTTACTTGTGGGAATATTCTCTTCCCTAACAGGAAATGGCAAAGAGAGCACAGCAAAAGCTGCCCATATAGCCCCCCTCTGGCTCCGCCCCCCAGTCATTCTCTTTGCCGCTCTGAACAAGTAGCATCTGCACAGGGATGGTAAAGAGTATGTGGTGTTAGTTGTAGTTTTTTATTTCTTCTATCAAGAGTTTGTTATTTTAAAATAGTGCCGGTTTGTACTATTTACTCTACAACAGAAAATGAAGAAGGTTTCTGTTAAAAGAGGAGTATGATTTTAGCAGTAGTAACTAAAATCGGTTGCTGTTCCCACGCAGGACTGTTGAAACCAGAGAACTTCAGTTGGGGGGAACAGTTTGCAGGCTTATCTGCTACAGGTATGATCAAAGACATGTTAATGCTAGAAGACTGTTAATTCTCGCTTAAGGGGTAAGTAAGCCATTTTCTTAGAATCATAACAGATTAAGGCTTATTATTGGGCTCTATACTGGTTGACACTATTGTGGGCTAAATCGATTGATTTATTTCAGGTTTGGCAGTGTTTTTGAGTATGTAAAAGCACTTTTGGCAACGTTTTTATTCGCCTGGCATTTAGTTAGACTACTATTTCTCTCAGAAAGGCCCCTTCACTCTGGTATGCAGAGGAAGGAGGCCCCGTTTTCGCGCCTCAATTGCGCAGTTTACTTCCATGGCAGTGCATGCAGCTTCATTTGAGGGGTCTTGTGGCTTCAAAAAACGGACTCAGGAAGGTTTATTTCAGTGCTGAATAACTCTCAGGGAAGGTAAAGAGCCGCAGCAAGGCTGTGGCTGTGATTGTAGTGTATTAACAAATAGCTCCGGTTTGCTCATTTTAAGGGTTAAAGTCTTGAAACTTGGTGTGCAATACTTTCAAG
This sequence comes from Bombina bombina, assembly GCF_027579735.1. Lineage (NCBI taxonomy): Eukaryota > Metazoa > Chordata > Amphibia > Anura > Bombinatoridae > Bombina > Bombina bombina. Next base: position 167,766,220 of record NC_069509.1, read on the forward strand.
GCATTAGGACTCTGGGGTAAACATTTTGTAAAAATCGGACATTGCCTTCATTGTTTTCCAACATATCAGAAATAAAGTGTGTCTGTTTATTATTTAAAGGGACAGTAACGCTTTTCTTTAAAAACGCTTTTATTGCATTATTAGCCTGCCAAAGTCTGTCTAACATGTCTATACCTTCAGATAACCTATGTTCTGTGTGTATGAAAGCCAAGGTGGTTCCCCCTGTTAATGTATGTGCAAATTGTGTCATAGCGTTTAAACAAAGTACGGACAGTCATGTCACATTGAATAAGATTGCCCAAGATGATACTTCTAATGAAGGTAGTGAGGATAGTTCTACATCCTCTCCTTCTGTGTCAACACCAGTTTTGCCCGCGCAGGCTAGTACATCTAGCGCGCCAATGCTTGTTACTATGCAACAGTTAACAGCAGTAATGGATAATTCTATAGCAAATCTGTTATCCAAACTGCCATCCTATCCCAGAAAGCGTGATAGCTCAGTTTTAAATACAGAAGATGAGCAGGTTGGCGCTGAGGACAATTTATCAGTTATTCACTCACATCAATCCGAATTGATAGCGAGGGAGGGCCTGTCTGAGGGGGAAATTTCTGATTCAGGAAAAGTTTCTCAGCAGGCAGACACTGATGTCGTACTATTTAAATTTAAGTTAGAACATCTCTGCGCCCTGCTTAAGGACGTCCTAACTACCCTCGATGACTGTGATTCTTTGGTAATTCCAGAGAAATTGTGCAAGATGGACAAATTCTTAGAGGTCCCAGTGCACGCTGATGCCTTTCCGATACCCAAGCGGGTGGCGGACATAGTGACTAAGGAGTGGGAAAAGCCAGGTATACCTTTTGTTCCGCCTCCTATATTCAAGAAGATGTTCCCCATGGTTGACCCCAGAAAGGACGCATGGCAAACGGTTCCTAAGGTGGAGGGGGCAGTGTCAACATTAGCTAAGCGCACAACTATTCCTGTTGAGGACAGTTGCGCTTTTAAAGATTCTATGGATAAAAAATAGGAAGGATTTGGGGGCGTGTCCAAGCAGCGTTCTGAATAGGACGCATACTCTAGGAGCTCTGAGCAGAGATTTCGATAATCCGCCGATTATTGTCACATAACAGCAAGTTACAAGCTTATAAGTTACAGACTGTATGTTGCGGTCACTGCTGACCAAGAGGATATATTTCTTGCTGTCTACATGACGCTGGGGCTACAGATTGGAGAATAAGGCCTAAGGCGGCAGCCTAACACTAGGCATTCACCTCCCCCCCGGGAAGAGCCGGGTAATCAGTGCTGCCAGGGAGACCGGCTTACTGAACTCTTCACTCTCTATCGCAGACAAGATCTTAACCGAGCACAACATCAAGTTTGCAGTGGCACTATCATTCTAATCTCGCACTCAGCAAATCACCAAGAGATTTCCGCTTTACGGGACAAGTAGATACATAGCTGAAACTTAAACAGCCCTGAAAGATGGCGGCTTTGCATGCTACAGAGAGTCAGATAAAATGTGATCTACACCTTGCAAATATTGAGAGGCTTATGGAGAAACTAATGGAGAAAGCCCCATTCGATGCTCTGATGAATAAACTGCGTGGCGTTGACATGTTGATAAAAGCCCCTGAGGAGGATCAGAAACTTATCGCTCAAATTGGCGCCATAAGGAATGAGTATGCAGCAGAAGAATCGTACTTACCACAGAAGCCTACACTGATTAAACCTACAATTAACAGGCCAGAGGAACCATCTCCCACTCCGGGATTGGCAGTGGATCACAGTGATACACCCGACAATGTTGCCGGACATATGTAAGGGTTTCCACAAGCAAAAGAGCACCACGTTGTCGCCACAGTGTCACTCCGGCTGAAACGCTCCACGAGATCTTATCAGGTCTCTTACATGGCTCAAAATCTGGCACCGGTGGGGTATAAAAGGGGAACTCTCAGAATGCCTAGGATTGCTACACTAGCAAGCTTTAAGTCGCACAGTACTCGTGTGGCTGAGGTTTGCAGAAGAGGGCTCTTGGATTCAGATGGACTGCACTACCTCACACAGCTCAAGCCCCCTCCGGTGCCACAGCATGACGATAGCCTAATACGATCCCGGACCGGGGTGACCTGGTGTAACAGACTCCTACAGAGAGAAATACTGGTTAACCCAGAAGCAGAACAATACGATCAGGCTATTGCTGGGGGGTGATACTGATATCACTCACCTCTAAGGCCATTGATACAAAAAGCAGTAACTATGCAAAGTTGTAGTGTTAACTGGTTTTACTCTGATTTATGATACATAGTTTATTTAGCACATATGTTTGTCACTTATGTTATTCAGTTAATATATTCCCTATGTCAGTTTTTTTTTGGGGGGGATAGCTAATCTGTTGTGGTAATAAGATAAATGCAAAAATGGCCTGTTGATGCATTGTCTTTGGGTTGGCGGTCCTCTCATTGCGGCTTGCGGCCGGGGCCGCGGAGCAGGGGATAGCAAATTAACATTGTCTAAGGTAGATAGCAAGCCAACAATAGCCTACCACAAACACCTTTGCAGACAAAATCTAAGATTTAACTTACCTCCTCTCTTACTTGTATATACATTTAATTAATTAAAATAAAGAAAGTGAAGGTGCTCCCCCGAGATAAGACCAGCAGAGATGCGAGATGTTATGTTCACAAAATTTTTTTATTTTTTTTTGGCTCGGTTTGGGTCCCTAATATACATGTTTTGCAATAATTGGTTTCCACTTATATCTCCTTAATTTGTTTTTTCTCATATCCTTTTTGTCTTTGTTCGTTTTATGTTCTAACCACATATAAACCCCATGATACCTTTACTTGCATAGAGTCCGTGAGAGGCTTATTTAGATAGCAGGGGCGAAATTGAGGTTCAATGATAAATGATTTTGGCTTTGCTTCTTGTCTCTCTGTTTTTAAAAAAAAAAAAAAAAAAAAAAATATATATATAATAGATCCCACTTGCAAGGCCAGACTTGTGTATATCCTTTTAGCAGAACTATAGAATCCAGATATGATACTTTAATTACTACTGATTCATGTAGCTGTAAACTGTATAAGTTTTACTTAATCTATAACTGATGTATGGCTTCAGCATTATAATGTATTACACTTGTGCATTTTTTTTTTTTTGTAGTATCCTAAGTTCTCTTTTGTTCTGCTGTAACACCTCATATTATTTCAATAAAGCTTTTGAAAATTAAAAAAAATAGGAAGGATTGCTAAAGAAGATATTTGTTCAACAAGGTTTCCTTCTTCAACCAATCTTGTGCATTATTCCTGTCACTTCAGCAGCGTATTTTTGGTTCGAGGAACTAGAAAAATCGCTCCAAAAAGAGACTCCATATGATGAAGTCATGGACAGAATTCACGCACTAAAATTGGCTAATTCCTTTATTTTGGATGCCGCTTTCCAATTGGCTAAATTAGCGGCGAAAAATTCAGGTTTCGCAATAGTGGTGCGCAGAGCGCTCTGGCTAAAATCCTGGTCGGCGGACGTGTCATCCAAGAATAAATTGCTTAATATTCCTTTCAAGGGTAAGACCCTTTTCGGGCCGGAATTGAAAGAGATTATTTCGGACATTACCGGTGGAAAGGGACATGCCCTTCCACAGGATAGGCCTTTCAAGGCTAAGAACATATCCAATTTTGTTCCTTTTGCAATTTCAGGAATGGACCGACTCCTAACTCTGCGGCCTCCAGACAAGAAGGCAACTCTTCCCAGCCTAAACCGGCATGGAAACCATGGCAAGGCTGGAATAAGGGTAAACAGGCCAAGAAGCCTGCTGCTGCTGCTACCAAGACAGCATGAAGGGGTAGCCCACAATCCGGGCCCGGATCTCGTGGGGGGCAGACTTTCTCTCTTCGCTGAGGCTTGGGCAAGAGACGTTCCGGATCCCTGGGCACTAGAAATAGTCGCTCCGGGGTATCTTCTAGAGTTCAAGGAACTCCCTCCAAGGGGAAGGTTCCACATGTCTCGCTTATCTTCAGACCAGATAAAGAGACAGGCATTCTTACATTGCGTAGGAGACCTACTAAAAATGGGAGTGATAAACCCAGTTCCAACAGTGGAACAAGGTCGGGGTTTTTACTCGAATCTGTTCGTAGTTCCCAAAAAAGAGGGAACTTTCAGGCCAATTCTGGATCTAAAAATCCTAAACAAATTCCTCAGAGTTCCATCATTCAAAATGGAAACCATTCGGACAATCTTACCAACAATCCAGGAAGGTCAATATATGACTACCATGGACTTAAAGGATGCGTACCTGCATATTCCTATCCACAAAGATCATCATCAGTTCCTGAGGTTCGCCTTTTTGGACAAACATTACCAGTTCGTGGCTCTTCCATTTGGTTTAGCCTCTGCTCCCAGAATTTTCACGAAGGTGCTAGGGTCCCTTCTAGCGGTTCTAAGACCGAGGGGCATTGCTGTAGCACCTTACCTAGACGACATTCTAATCCAAGCATCGTCTCTTTCCAAAGCAAAGGCTCATACAGACATCGTTCTAGCCTTTCTCAGGTCTCACGGGTGGAAGGTGAACGTAGAAAAGAGTTCCCTGTCCCCGTCAACAAGAGTTCCCTTTTTGGGAACAATCATAGATTCTTTAGAAATGAAGATCTTTCTGACAGAGATCAGAAAGTTAAAGCTTCTAAACGCTTGTCAAGTTCTTCACTCTATTCCTCAGCCTTCCATAGCTCAGTGCATGGAAGTAGTAGGATTGATGGTTGCAGCAATGGACATAGTTCCTTTTGCTTGAATTCATCTAAGACCATTACAACTGTGCATGCTCAAACAGTGGAATGGGGACTATGCAGACTTGTCTCCCCAGATTCAAGTAGACCAGGTAACCAGGGATTCTCTCCGCTGGTGGTTGTCTCACGATCACCTGTCTCAGGGAATGAGTTTCCGCAGACCAGAATGGGTCATTGTCACGACCGACGCCAGTCTCTTAGGCTGGGGTGCGGTCTGGGAATCTCTGAAAGCTCAAGGTCTATGGTCTCGAGAAGAGTCTCTTCTCCCGATAAACATTTTAGAACTGAGAGCGATATTAAATGCGCTCCTGGCGTGGCCTCTCCTAGCAAAGGCCAAATTCATAAGGTTTCAGTCGGACAACATGATGACTGTAGCGTACATCAATCATCAGGGGGGAACAAGGAGTTCCTTAGCGATGAGAGAGGTATCCAAGATCATCAAATGGGCGGAGGATCACTCCTGCCACCTATCTGCAATTCACATCCCAGGTGTGGACAACTGGGAGGTGGATTATCTGAGTCGCCAGACTTTTCATCCGGGGGAGTGGGAACTCCACCCGGAGGTTTTTGCCCAGTTAATCCAACTATGGGGCATTCCAGATATGGACCTGATGGCGTCTCGCCAGAACGCCAAGGTTCCTCGATACGGATCCAGATCCAGGGACCCTCGTGGACGCATTAGTGGCGCCTTGGTCGTTCAACCTAGCTTATGTGTTTCCACCGTTTCCTCTCCTTCCCAGGCTTGTAGCCAGGATCAAACAGGAGAAGGCCTCGGTGATTCTGATAGCTCCTGCATGGCCACGCAGGACTTGTTATGCAGACCTGGTGAATATGTCATCGGCTCCACCATGGAAGCTACCTTTGAGACAGGATCTTCTGGTACAAGGTCTGTTCGAACATCCAAATCTAGTCTCTCTCCAACTGACTGCTTGGAAATTGAACGCTTGATTCTATCTAAGCGTGGGTTTTCAGATTCAGTCATAGATACTCTGGTTCAAGCCAGAAAACCTGTAACTAGGAAGATTTACCATAAGATATGGCAAAAATATATCTGTTGGTGCGAATCCAAGGGGTTCCCTTGGAGTAGAATTAAAATCCCTAGGATACTTTCCTTTCTCCAAGAAGGTCTGGATAAAGGTTTGTCAGCTAGTTCCTTAAAAGGACAGATATCTGCTCTGTCTGTTTTGCTACACAAACGTCTGGCAACAGTGCCAGATGTACAAGTGTTTGTTCAGGCATTAGTTAGAATCAAGCCTGTTTACAGACCCATAACTTCTCCTTGGAGTCTAAATTTAGTTCTTTCAGTTCTTCAGGGGGTTCCGTTTGAACCCATGCATTCCATAGATATTAAGTTATTATCTTGGAAAGTTCTGTTTTTGGTTGCTATTTCTTCTGCTAGAAGAGTTTCTGAATTATCTGCTTTGCAATGTACTTCTCCCTATCTGGTATTCCATACAGATAAGGTAGTTTTACGTACCAAGCCTGGTTTTCTTCCAAAGGTCGTTTCCAACAGGAATATCAACCAGGAAATTGTTGTTCCTTCTCTGTGTCCGAATCCAGTTTCGAAGAAGGAACGCTTGTTACACAATCTAGATGTGGTCCGTGCGTTAAAGTTCTATTTAAAAGCAACAAAGGATATCAGACAGACTTCATCTTTGTTTGTTGTGTATTCTGGTAAGAGGAGAGGGCAGAAAGCTACTGCTACCTCTCTTTCTTTTTGGCTGAAAAGCATCATCCGATTGGCTTATGAGACTGCCGGACGGCAGCCTCCTGAACGAATCACAGCTCACTCTACTAGAGCTGTGGCTTCCACATGGGCCTTCAAGAATGAGGCTTCTGTTGATCAGATATGTAAGGCAGTGACTTGGTCTTCTCTGCACACTTTTGCCAAATTTTACAAATTCGATACTTATGCTTCTTCGGAGGCTATTTTTGGGAGAAAGGTTTTGCAAGCCGTGGTGCCTTCCGTTTAGGTAACCTGATTTGCTCCCTCCCTTCATCCGTGTCCTAAAGCTTTGGTATTGGTTCCCACAAGTAAGGATGACGCCGTGGACCGGACACACCAATGTTGGAGAAAACAGAATTTATGTTTACCTGATAAATTTCTTTCTCCAACGGTGTGTCCGGTCCACGGCCTGCCCTGGTTTTAATCAGGTTTGATGAATTTCTTTCTTTATACACTACAGTCACCACGGCACCCTATAGTTTCTCCTTTTTCTCCTAACCGTCGGTCGAATGACTGGGGGGCGGAGCCAGAGGGGGGCTATATGGGCAGCTTTTGCTGTGGTCTCTTTGCCATTTCCTGTTGGGGAAGAGAATATTCCCACAAGTAAGGATGACGCCGTGGACCGGACACACCGTTGGAGAAAGAAATTTATCAGGTAAACATAAATTCTGTTTTAAGTGTAAAAAATAAATAAATCGAAGCTATCTAGGAGGGGGTGGGGGGTTGGTCTTTGTTGGGGGGGAGCTACACTACAGAAAAGGGGAAAAAATTAAAAAAAGCAACTATTTTATTCTAAACTGGGTACTGGCAGACAGCTGCCAGTACCCAAGATGGCGCCCATTAGGGTAGAGGGGGAGGGTTAGAGAGCTGTTTGGTGGGGGATCAGTCAGGTTGGGGGCTAAGGGGGGTCCTACACAGCAGCATATGTAAATATGCTTTAAAAAAAAAAGCCTAAATATACCTTTTATTTTAGTACTGGCAGAGTTGCTGCGAGTACTTAAGATGGCGGGGACAATTGTGGGGTGGGGTAGGGAAGAGAGCTGTTTGTGAGGGATCAGCGGGTCTGATGTTTCAGGTGGGAGGCTGAGCTCTACACTAAAGCTAAAATTAACCCTGCAAGCTCCCTACAAGCTACCTATTAACCCCTTCACTGCTAGCCATAATACACGTGTGATGCGCAGCAGGATTTAGCGGCCTTCTAAGTACCAAAAAGCAACGCCAAAGCCATATATGTCTGCTATTTCTGAACAAAGGGGATCCCAGAGAAGCATTTACAACCATTTGTGCCATAATTGCACAAGCTGTTTGTAAATGATTTCAGTGAGAAACCTAAAATTGTGAAAAATTTAACGTTTTTTTTTTAATTTGATCGCATTTGGCTGTGAAATGGTGGAATGAAATATACCAAAATGGGCCTAGATCAATACTTGGGGTTGTCTACTACACTAAAGCAAAAATTACCCCAAAAAGCTCCCTACATGCTCCCTAATTAACCCCTTCACTGCTGGGCATAATACACGTGTGGTGCACAGTGGCATTTAGCGGCCTTCTAATTACCAAAAAGCAACGCCAAAGCCATATATGTCTGCTATTTCTGAACAAAGGGGATCCCAGAGAAGCATTTACAACCATTTATGCCATTATTGCACAAGCTGTTTGTAAATAATTTCAGTGAGAAACCGAAAGTTTGTGAAAAAGTGAACTATTTTTTGTATTTGATCACATTTGGCGGTGAAATGGTGGCATGAAATATACCAAAATGGGCCTAGATCAATACTTTGGGTTGTCTACTAAAAAAAATATATACATGTCAATGGATATTCAGGGATTCCTGAAAGATATTAATGTTCTAATGTAACTAGCGCTAATTTTGAAATAAAATGGTTTGGAAATAGCAAAGTGCTACTTGTATTTATGGCCCTATAACTTGCAAAAAAAGCAAAGAACATGTAAACATTGAGTATTTCTAAACTCAGGACAAAATTTAGAAACTATTTAGCATGGGTGTTTTTTGGTGGTTGTAGATGTGTAACAGATTTTGGGGGTCAAAGTTAGAAAAAGTGTGTTTTTTTCCATTTTTTTCTCATATTTTATATTTTGTTATAGTAAATTATAAGATATGATGAAAATAATGGTATCTTTAGAAAGTCCATTTAATGGCGAGAAAAACGGTATATAATATGTGTGGGTACAGTAAATGAGTAAGAGGAAAATTACAGCCAAACACAAACACCGCAAAAATGTAAAAATAGTCTTGGTCCCAAATGGACAGAAATTGGAAAAGTGCTGTGGTCATTAAGGGGTTAATTTAGTATATTTGGTTGTGGGGGGCTTGCGGTTTAGGGGTTAATAGGTTTATTATAGTGGTGGCGGGGAGCGGCGCAATAGGGGTTAATAACTTTAGTATAGTGGGAGCGATGTGGGCGGACGGCAGATTAGGGGTTAATAATATTTAAATAGTGTTTGTGATGCGGGAGGGCAGCAGTTAAGGGGTTAATAACTTTATTATAGTGATGACTATGTCGGGGAGTGGCGGAATAGGGGTTAATTAGTATTTTATTAGTGGCGGCGATGTCGGGAGCAGCAGATTAGGGGGTTAATAAATTTAATATAGTGTTTGCGATGCGGGAGGGCCTCGGTTTAGGGGTTAATAGGTAGTTTATGGGTGTTTAGTGTACTTTGTAACACTTTAGTTATGAGTTTTATGTAACAGTTTTTTTTTGCGTAAAACTCATAATTACTGCTCTCAGATGGCGGTACGGATCTTGTCTTTATAGGGTGTAACGCAAGCTTTTTAGCCTCACAGCAAAACTCGTAATGGCTGCGCTATGGAAGTCCCATGAAAAAACGTAATTTTTACGAGTGCGGGACTGACATTGCGGTACAGCTATACCGACAAGACTTGTAATGGCTGCGTTGCTGTTTTAACGCTGAAATGGCCATTTATTTCAGCGTTACAACACAAACGCCCAACTCATAATCTACCTGAATGTAATTTATTGTAAAATGGAAACTGTTGTGAGTATTATATTACCAAATGTATTAAGGTGTGTGAGAATGAGAAGAAAATATAAAATAAAACATACATAGATGGTGTCTTCTGCCAATCAGCTTAAACAATCACCCATTACAATTGGTAGAAATTACAGTTGATTATTCCTGGTATATATTGGTGTCTGTATTTCTTCTACAAGATACGATGAGTCCACGGATTTCATCCTTGTGGGATATTATCCTCCTGCTAACAGGAAGTGGCAAAGAGCACCACAGCAGAGCTGTATATATAGCTCCTCCCTTCCCCTCCACCCCCAGTCATTCTCTTTGCCTGTGTTATACTAGGAAGAAGGTAAAGTGAGGTGTTAGTTTTATTTTCTTCAATCAAGAAGTTTTTTATTTTAAATGGTACCGGTGTGTGCTATTTTCCTCAGGGGGTTATAGAAGAAGATTCCTGCCCTGAGGTTGATGACCTTAGCAGTTGTAACTAAGATCCACGTTAGTTCTCACAAGATTTCTGAAGGTAACATAAGGACATCTTCAGTGTGGAGAACGGTTTCATGCTACAAGCAGCATTAAGGTATGTGCAGCCCTTTATTTCTGAAGAGACTTGATATATCAGAACTGGCTGGCATTTATTTCCCTGTAAGGAAGACTATATTTTAGGTCAATAAAGTGTGCCTAAGGATGATTCTCAGTCTGAAGAGAATCAGGATATGCCATCCAATTCTCCCCAAGTGTCACAACCTTCAACGCCCACACAAGCAACGCCAAGTACCTCTAGTGCGTCTAATTCATTTACTCTGCAGGAGATGGCTGCAGTTATGTCAACTACCCTTACAGAGGTATTATCTAAATTACCAGTGTTACAGGGTTAATGCAGTAGGTCAGGTATTAATGTGAATACTGAATCCTCTGATGCTTTATTAGCTATTTCCGATGTACCTTCACAGTGTTCTGAGTTGGGGGTCAGGGAATTGCTGTCTGAGGGAGAGATTTCATACTCAGGAAATGTGTTACCTCAGACAGATTCGGACGTTACGTCCTTTAAATTTAAGCTTGAACACCTCCGCCTGTTACTTTGGGAGGTTTTAGCGACTCTGGATGATTGTGACCCTATTGTGATACCACCAGAGAAATTGTGTAAGATGGACAAATATCTAGAGGTGCCTACTTACACTGATGTTTTTCCGGTTCCTAAAAGAATTTCGGAAATTATATAAAAAAAAATGGGATAGACCAGGTATTCCGTTTTCTCCCCCCTCCTAATTTTAAGAAAATGTTTCCCATATCAGACACCATTCAGGACTCGTGGCAAACGCTCCCTAAGGTAGAGGGAGCTATATCTACCCTGGCGAAGCGTACAACTATACCTATTGAGGAAAGTTGTGCTTTCAAAGACCCTTGGATAAAAAATTAGAGGGTCTCCTAAAGAAATTATTTATTAATCAGGGTTTTCTTTTACAACCTACAGCTTGCATTGTTCCAGTAACTACTGCAGCAGCTTTTTGGTTTGAGGCTCTGGAGGAGTCTCTGAAAGTTGAGACTCCGTTAGATGACATTGTGGATAGAATTAAGGCTCTTAAGCTATCTAATTCTTTTATTACTGATGCCGCTTTTCAGATTGCTAAATTAGCGGCGAAAAATGCAGGATTGGCTATTCTAGCACATAGAGCGTTGTGGCTCAAATCTTGGTCTGCTAATGTGTCATCAAAAACTAAGCTTTTGGCTATTCCCTTTAAAGGTAAGACCCTTTTCGGGCCTGAATTGAAGGAAATAATTTCTGACATTACAGGAGGTAAAGGCCATGCCCTCAGGATAAGTCTGTTAAGATGAGGGGTAAATAGAATAATTTTCGTTCCTTTCGGAATTTTCAGGGAGGACCTTCTGCTTCCTCTTCCTCAACAAGGCAGGAAGGGAATTTTACCCAATCTAAGTCAGTCTGGAGACCCAACCCGAATTGGAATAAAGGTAAACAATCCAAGAAGCCCGCTTCTGCTACAAAGACAGCATGAAGGGGTGGCCCCCGATCCGGGACCGGATCTAGTAGGAGCAGACTTTCTTTCTTTGCCCAGGCTTGGGCAAGGGATGTTCAGGACCCCTGGGCACTAGAAATAGTGACCCACGGTTATCAATTGGAATTCAAGGATTTTCTCCCAGGAGGGAGATTTCATCTTTCAAGATTATCTGCAAACCAGATAAAAAGAGAGGCGTTCTTACGCTGTGTAAAATACCTTTTTCCATGGGAGTAATTTGTCCCGTTCCAAAATCGGAACAGGGACAGGGGTTTTACTCAAATCTATTCGTGGTTCCCAAAAAAGAGGGAACTTTCAGACCCATTTTAGACCTCAAGTGTCTAAACAAGTTTCTCAGAGTCCCATCGTTCAAGATGGAGACTATACAAACAATTTTACCAATGATTCAGGAGGGTCAATATATGACTACCGTGGACTTGAAGGATGCTTACCTTCATATTTCTATCCACAAGGATCATCATCAGTTTCTAAGGTTTGCCTTCCTGGACAAACATTATCAGTTCGTGGCTCTTCCCTTCGGGTTGACAGTTTTTGACAGTTTTTCAAAGCTAGACAGTGCTAGTTCACATGTGCCATATAGATAACATTGTGCTCACTCCCGTGGAGTTACTTATGAGTCAGCACTGATAAAGGGGCAGTCTGCAGAGGATTAGATACAAGGTAATCACAGAGGTAACAGTGTTGGTTATGCAAAACTGGGGAATAGGTAATAAAGGGATTATCTACTGTATCTTTTTAAACAATAAGCATTTTTAAGTAGACTGTCCCCTTATTTAATATTAGCCCATTTTAGCAAAATATTGTCTTAAATTTTAACTGGAGGGTTAGTAAAATGAGCCAGGTAGTGTGCCCATTAAATAGGTTCCTGGGGATAGCACTGCAATCAGATGTTAACCAAATGTCTTGAAGTAACAGGCAACAATTGATGTAACCCCAGATGTTTTGAAACTACATTTCTTATGATGCTTAGGCACTAGGTCTGGTTGAGCATCATGGGAAATGTAGTTCTGACACATTAGGGGTGCCAAGGTCAGCCATCACTGTGATAAAAGCACCGGTGAGTCCCTTTACCATTGTACATCCCTGACAATGTAACACTGATCATTGTTTAGCCTTATATGGACCTATTTGATTTTCTTCTGATTTAAAATGCAATTATAGTCTTACTTCAAATTAGTATTTATTATTTTTATTGTACTGTTCTGAACAGAATAAAACTTTAAGGCACATATTACATACGTATGTTTGATTAGGTACTGCACATATAAGATACAGTCATTGACTTGGCAATTTAAATTAACACCCAATTAATCATCAAGCTGACACAATGCTGCAACTCCGCGGTTTATCCAGTGCTTCGGAGGTTTGTCTGATGGTAACTCTATAGACAACACGTAGTTCGTTGAATGTCCTGTTGTTGAGAGGGTTCCTTTTCTTTCGCTGGTTTTATATACTGGGCAAAAGTATTTGTTTTCATGCAAAAATCTTGAACTGTCTCCAGGTTTCAGCCAGATAATAGGCAAAGGATCATAGAGTATTTTAGAAATAGATTCTCCAATCAGCATTGTAGTTCGGTCCCATCGTGCTCCTTCCAAAAAGAGTCCACGTATATATGCTCCATCTTCTGGTGACTCATCCATAGTGGTCTCCTGATTGGTTACCTGAAAAGGAAGTGGAACATTGAATCATTCTACAAGATGAAAAGCAATAGCATGATCTAAACTCTGTGCACCATATTTTTAGATTTTAGACACATTAAAGTGGCTTTATTATAAAAAAAAAAAAAATGCTGTTAACAAAATCCCTTTTCCTATTATGTACTAAACACATGGTTAAAATTACACACCACATGCACTTCTGTGCTGCTTCAGATTGAGATTCAAATTGTAACTACAGGAAATTTACATATGTCACTCTAGATTGGCTCACCAGATCCTTAATGTAATGTCCACTACTCTAGATCCTTGCAGAAAAGCCTGTTTCTTAAACATTTGCAGATATTCTTAGTACTCTAGTCCCTTGCAGAGATGCTCATTGCTCTAGTCCCTTGTAGACATGACCATTACACTAGTCCCTTGTAGACATGACCATTACACTAGTCCTTTGTAGACATGACCATTAGACTAGTCCCTTGTAGACATGACCATTACTCTAGTCCCTTGTAGACATGACCATTACTCTAGTCTGTGGTAGAGATGACCATTACACTACTCCCTTGTAGAGATGCTCATTACTTTAGTCCCTTGTAGACATGACCATTACTCTAGTCCCTTTTATAGATGATCATTATACTAGTCCCTTATATAGATGATCATTACACTATTACTTTGTAAAGATACTCATTACTCTAGTTCCTTGTAGACATTACCATTGCTTTAGTTCAATGTAGACATAACCATTGCTCTAGATCAATGTAGACATGATCATTGCTCTAGTTTAATGTACAGTAGACAATACCATTACTCTAGTTCAATGTAGACATAACCATTGCTCTAGTTCAGTGTAGACATGATCATTACTCTAGTCCCTTGTAGACATGACCATTACTCTAGTCCCTTGTAGACATGATCAGTATTCTAGTCCCTTGTAGACATGATCATTACTATAGTCTCTTGTAGACATGACCATTACACTAGTCCCTTGTAGACATGATCATTACACTAGTCCCTTTTAGACATACCATTACACTAGTTCATTGTAGACGTGATTATTACTCTAGTCCCTTGTAGACTTGATCACGTCTACAAGGGACTAGAGTAATGATCATGTCTACAAGGGACTAGAGTAATAATCACGTCTACAATGAACTAGTGTAATGGTATGTCTACAAGGGACTATAGTAATGATCACATAATGATCATTACTCTAGTCCCTTGTAAACGTGATCATTACTCTAGTCCCTTGTAGACATGACAATTACTTTAGTCCCTTGCAGAGATTCTCATTACTGATGCTCATTACACTAGTCCCTTGCATTACACTAGTTCCTTATAGAAATACTCCATTACGCTAGTTCCTTGTAGACATTACCATTAATCTAATTTAATGTAGACATAATCATTGCTCTAGTTCAATGTACAGTAGACAATACCATTACTCTAGTTCAAAGTAGACATGATTATTACTCTAGTCCCTTGTAGACATGATCAGTATTCTAGTCCCTTGCAGAGATTCTCATTACTTTAGTCCCTTGTTGACATACCATTACACTAGTCCCTTGTAGACATGATCATTACTTTAGTCACTTGTAGACATGATCATTACTTTAGTACCTTGTAGACATGACCATTACTTTAGTCCTTTGTAGACATGATCATTACTCTAGTCCCTTGTAGATGTGACCATTACTCTAGTCCCTTGTAGATGTGACCATTACTCTAGTCCCTTGTAGACATGACCATTACTCTAGTCCCTTGTAGATGTGACCATTACTCAAGTCCCTTGCAAAGATGCTCATTACACTAGTTCCTTGAGGAGATAATGATTACACTGACTAGTACATTACAGAGATGAGCATAACTCTAGAAGCATCAAATGTTCTCCGTTATAGCTTTACGTGTCCACAGGGCTTTGGTTTAGCTGTTTTATTTTTTTTCTAAACAATCCTATATACCTTTGCCAAACTATTCCAAATCTTTATTATATATATATATATATATATATATATATATACACACACACATACAGTACATATATATATATATATATAAAAGCATAACAGCCAAGTGCTACTGTTTATCATAATAAACATATCCATAACTGTATGTATAAGTAATTATATACTAGCTTTGTTTTTTTTACAGACATACTTTATGAATTGCTATACACATGTTGCATTGTTGTGACAATATTATAGCCCAGTTCTTACCTCAAACTCAAATCCGATGTGATCAATGGGAATAGTATATTTTCTAGCATAATTCTGTGAGACTCCAGTCAGGAATGACTGAGTGAAATAAAACCCAGAAACCCAGAAGACCTTGGGTGGTCCGTTATCTATCCAGTCCTGAAAAAAATATAAGGTGTTATCTCTGGAAACAGAATTCCCTGCTGAAATCTATAATATCCACTGCAAATAATCAACATGTATTGTTGTCAGCAGTGGTGATAAAGGGATAGTTCAAGAAGTTTAGCAACTAATTTATTATTGCACAACTTCCCAAAGGTCATGCAGCCTCTTGTACATTTCCTATTGTCTATTTTGGACAAGGAGAATGGTAAATGGGTAATAAAGGGGGTTTTAAATATGCAAAGCAAGAATAAGTTATCACGACCATCAGTACCCCTAATGTATTATTAGTATTCATTATTTTATTTATTTATAAAAAGCCAACATATGGTGTATTAGATTACATTACATGGGGTTATTATACAAATATTAATATATAAATAAAGCTGGTTGCCAAAAAAGTTAAGGGGCCGATTTATCATGGGCTGAATGGCCCCTGTTGCCGTAAACAGCAGTTATGAAGCAGTGGTCTTAAGACCGCTGCTCCTTAACTGGTCCGCTGCCTCTGAGGCTGTGAACATAAATCCGCCCGATCGAATACGAGCAGGTTGATTGACACCCCTGCTAGCGGCCAATTAGCCACGAATCTGCAGGGTGCGGCATTGCACAAGCAGTTCACCAGAACTGCTTGTGCAATGTTAAAAGCAGACAGCGTATGCTGTCTGCATTCAGCAATGTCTGTCGGACATGATCCGCTTAGCGGATTATGTCAGACAGACATTTGATAAATCAACCCCTTAGTAACCAAAGCAGAGACCATATTCGTATTGTTAGAATACTTGTAACCAAAAGCATATGTATGTATATTATATATTCTTGCATATAAAATTATAAAAAAATAATAATAAAATGCTCGCTACATAACTTTGACAAAATCACAACCAAGGGATTTTGTCTAAAACATTAAATAATGTCTGAGTAACCAAGTTTTTCTTATTTATTTTTTGCTGGTACAGTATCTTTTCCACATTAAAAGTAGCTCTTATACACAACCTACGTAAATACAGTATAATAATGTTACAGTCATGGAGATTAGATTTTCAATTGTTACTTGACTGCCACAAGGTGGCGCTACTCACTTAGACCTGCAAACTAGTACTAAAATATAGATAATTGCGTGATGGACCAATATCACTTAAAACGACACAAAGTTGGCCCCGATTGCTGATTAAAGTCCCTGAGGACTGATTAGGATTGGCAACTTAATTTGTAAAAAAAAATACCTGCTGTGCTAATTAGTATAAGTTTGCATAAATAATTAAACGGCAGAACTTCTTTACCTAAAATGACTATGGCTGATGTTAAAGGGACACTTATTTGTAGATTCCGACACACTTAGGCCAAGAGTTATCAAGGGGTCTCAGCCACATCGGCTGCAGGTTCGCACTGAGCCTGCAGTCGAAATTTAAGAAGCAGCAGTCATCAGAACGCTGCTTCTCAACCCTATTCTCCACCTGTTATGTGGCGGATATTAATCTCCCCAAACGTTTCTGACCAGGAGATTGACATCAGGGCAGGGTTACAAACAAGCGCATGTGTGTAATTATAAATGCAGATTGCTGCATTCCAGAATCAATGCCCGGCGGACAGGGGTAAGAACATACGCCACTGACTGCCAGTAGTATGAGAAATTTAGCCCTTAGCCGTTTCACCATGACAGCAACGTTATTTCTATATTTTAACATAACATTTATTTCTATATTTATTCTACGTTATCTACATGGAGCTGAGTCTTACTTGACTGACAGGTTCTCACTTTACAGGATTTTATCTGTAGTTTAAATCAACCATGTCAGCCCATTGTCTCATATTCCTTCCTTGTGAATCCTCTGCCTATAAGTGACAACAGGGGGCGCTAGAGCATATAAGGGGAGATGCAGGAGCAGTGACATTTTGCACTATCCTATGGGAACCACAAGCAGCAGCTGACTTTGGTAAAACAGGCACTTGCCATGTTGTGGTGGAATAAGACAAAGGGTGAGAAAAGCTTTGAACCCTGGATCAGATGTAAATTCTCCAAATTAAAAATAAAATAATTACAATTTTATTCAAGAGATAAAATAAAGTAACATCTATTATGGGGGGGGGGGGGGTGAAACGCCGTCTTGTAAATTTTCGTCTAGTGCAAACTATACTTGGGCTCTGTAACCTCAGTATAAGGGAAATAATTTAAAGGGCCATTAAAGTGTTAAAATGACATGCTCAAATTCATTAGAGAATGTCATTTTATCACTAGCGATGCTACAAAGCTATGTGTTTAACCCCTTTGTTAAAGTACAACACTGGACCCGCAGAACACTGCTGATCCCGAGCCGAAACTGCAGATGATCCAATCAGCAGTGCTAGTCACATAACTAGCCACTATAATGTCCTTTAGGGTTCACTGAGGGCCGGAGCTCAGACACTGCCTTAGAGTACCTACAGTAAACAGGAAACTTCCCTTAAAGTATCTATTATAAATATGTGCATTTTATTTTTATCCGAAACCACCTACACCTGAATATTTCCCTAAGGTCACCCAAAGTGAACATAAGTATGTAATTACTATAGTAATATAGTATAGTAAATATGCTCCTGTCATTACCCCAAGAGCACCTACACATACAGTTTCCCTGAGCGCATCTATAGTAAATATAAAGGTTATATAACCCAAGGAGTATGCAGCACATACCTGTAAGAACTGCAATCGGGAGAGTAGATCAGACACATAGCTGCCCAGTGGTTTTAGAGATGGATAGGACTTTGATGCCCACATTGCGGGCACTTTACCCACCAACATACTGTTAAATACATTTTCCAGTTCAGAGGACATCAACACCTGCCCTTTGATGGCTTTTCCCATGTTTATCAGGCTGCTCCGCACAACCTCAGTGAGCCTGAAATGTAAGAAGCAGATTACTAACACGAGCTGTCACCACCCAGAGAAGAGGGGGTGCAATACTATGCATTCTACCTATATACTTTATATAAAGTCAGTGCCTACAGCTACCCTAGAGCTTACATTTAGCGCTGTGAAACTGGCTGCCCTGGTCTGGTGCTTCTATTCTGCCCCATTGTTGAGAGTTTTTTCTTTTTTTAAAAAAAACAACCTGACAGAGTAGGCGGTAAAGCCAAACAAAAGCCTCTGATACTGCTCTGCACTCAAGGCCATAACGCAGAATCCATAGCCTCAAATACATGAGCAATATGAAGTGCTCTTATTGATGTCTACGGAGTGGGCAGTGCAGCTTTTGATTGGCTGTGCCAGCTGCTCTCTCATGTTGGAACAACAATCTGCCAACCGTTGCGGTGGCAGTGAACGCAAGATAGAAGCTTCGGACCAGGGGTTAAAGGGACATTCCAGCTAAAATTGGAATCCATGTAGATGTATTTCAGTTTTGAGTAGAAATATTTTTGTAAGCAAAAATGCTTCTAACAAAAGCTATAGCTGATTCAAAAGTGAAATTAAATATGCACCGTGCACAAGCATTTTTAAACACAGTGCTTGGTCAGAGAGCCTGAGGTGCTTGTACCATCTGGTAATGACTCAGTTTGTTAATTGCTGACACAATACAATCCCCACTGGCGCTCTGAGCAGCTGCAGTAATTAAAATGCTGGTGCACTGAGAATCCCTAGCTATGCTTCACATGCAGAGAAAAATATTTTCACTAAAACAGTGATAACTTTTACTTTTTGCAAATATATTCTATTCTATTTAAATATATAATTCAACTATGTGAACTTACATTTTGACTGGAATGTCCCTTTAAAGGGACATAAAATGCTAAATGTTTATTTCATGATTCAGACAGAACATTTTCAACAACTTTCCAATTTACTTGTATTATTAAATGTGCTTCATTCTCTAGGTATCCTTTGTTGAATGAGCAGCAATGCACTACTGGGGGCTAGCTGAACACATCTGGTGAACCAATGAAAAGAAGTAGTTGTATGCAGTCACCAATCAACAGCTAGTTCCCAGTAATGCATTGCTACTCCCGAGCCTATCTAGGTATGCTTTTCAACCAAGAATACCAGGAGAATAAAACAAATTAGATAATAGAAATACATTGGAAAGTTGTATAAAATCACATGTTCTGTCTGAATCATGAAAGAGAAAGTTTGGGTTTCATGTCCCTTTAAACAAAGCCTTGGCTACAGTTTTACAGCTCTAAAGATAAGCCAATCTCTACTGCAACACAATAAGTGCATATATCATTAATCATTTTAATTTGAATGTCCCTTTAAGGGGAATGGTAAATGGCATCATACTGTGTGCATTGTATGGGAAATTATGCACAGGATGTTTTTGTCCCTAATTATATTTACCTGTTAAATCGGATTAATTCTTGTCTCAGCACAGTATTCATTGATTCTTCATAGACCACAGGATACTTTGCCATCACCTCCTCCAGATTAAAGTCATTTGGCAACTTGTGCAGAATATCCTTTGCTAAATCATCAACCGTTTCCTATGTACAGATAAAAAAAGTAAATAAGAAATATCTACACACTTTCTGTTGCTGAACAGACCCTTATCACACCCTATGTTAAAGGGACATTAATGTTACTGTTTTTTAAAATCTATTACAGTTTGTTAGCTAATGTTACGTGTGGAGGGCTGACCCTGTCCACCAATAAGAGTTGTTCCTTATCAGCCAGTGAGCAACTTATCAGCTGTGAAAAAAACAATTTCGCATTAAAGGATGAATTTGCTGTAGTGATATTGAAACAGATTGGAATGAAAGCTTTACATGAACACTATACCTAGATAATATCACATGTTCTATCATTCATATGAAAATGTGATGTAAAAGCTAATATACCAGTATAGGACCAGTTCTCTAAAGCTCTCTGATGTGACAACACAATCTACTGTGAGGTCTCTCAAATACTGTGAGAAAGTCAAAGGCGTGAGAGCTGCTTATCGTACTAACCCAGGTTATGGATGTGAAGGTGACACTTTTATTACAACATATGCTGTTAGCACAAAGTATTTATTAGCAGAAAGTACTTATCAACCACTCAGCATCAGCAGAAGGTACTTATTAACCAATCAGCATCAGCAGAAGGTACTTATTAACCAATCAGCATCAGCAGAAGGTACTTATTAACCAATCAGTATCAGCAGAAGGTACTTATTAACCAATCAGCATCAGCAGAAAGTACTTATCAACCACTCAGCATCAGCAGAAGGTACTTATTAACCAATCAGCATCAGCAGAAAGTACTTATCAACCACTCAGCATCAGCAGATGGTACTCATCAACCAATGAGCATCAGCAGAAGGTACTTATTAACCAATCTGCATTAGCAGAAAGTACTTATCACCCAATCAGACTTAGCAGAAAGTACTCATCAACCAATCAGCAGAAAGTACTTATCAACCACTCAGCATCAGCAGAAAGTACTCATCAACCAATCAACATCAGCAGAAGGTACTTATTAACCAATCAGTATTAGCAGATAGTACTTATTAACCAATCAGCATCAGTAGAAGGTACTTATTAACCAATCAGCATCAGCAGAAAGTACTTATCAACCAATGAGCATTAGTAGAAGGTACTTATCAACCAATCAGAATTAGCAGACGGTGCTTATCAACCAATCAGAATTAGCAGAAAGTACTTATCAACCAATCAGCATCAGCAGCAAGTACTCATCAACCAATCAGCATCAGCAATAGGTACTTATCAACCAATCAGCATTAGCAGAAAGTACTCAAAGTACATTAGTAGAAAGTTAGCAGAATGTACTTATTGACCAATGAGCATTAGTAGAAAATACTTAGTGACCAATGAGCATTAGCAGAAAGTACTTATTGACCAATGAGCATTACCAGAAAGTACTTAGTGACCAATGAGCATTAGCAGAAAGTACTTATTGACCAATGAGCATTACCAGAAAGTACTTAGTGACCAATGAGCAGTGGCAGAAATTACTATTGACCAATGAGCATTAGCAGAAAGTACTTATTGACCAATGAACATTAGTAGCAAGTACTAAGTGACCAATGAGCATTAGCAGAAAGTACTTATTGACCAATGAGCATTAGTAGAAATTACTTAGTGACCAATGCGCATTAGCAGAAAGTACTTATTGACCAATGAGCATTAGTAGAAATTACTTATTGACCAATGAGCATTAGAAGAAAGTACTTATTGACCAATGAGCATTAGCAGAAAGTACTTATTGACCAATGAGCATTAGTAGAAAGTACTTATTGAACAATGAGCATTAGCAGAAAGTACTTATTGACCAATGAGCATTAGCAGAAAGTACTTATTGACCAATGAGCATTAGCAGAAAGTACTTATTGACCAATGAGCATTAGTAGAAAGTACTTATTGACCAATGAGCATTAGCAGAAAGTACTTATTGACCAATGAGCATTAGTAGAAAGTACTTATTGAACAATGAGCATTAGCA
Source organism: Bombina bombina (assembly GCF_027579735.1). Classification (NCBI taxonomy): domain Eukaryota; kingdom Metazoa; phylum Chordata; class Amphibia; order Anura; family Bombinatoridae; genus Bombina; species Bombina bombina. The sequence goes on from NC_069509.1 coordinate 167,788,167, forward strand.
GAAAGTACTTATTGACCAATGAGCATTAGCAGAAAGTACTTATTGACCAATGAGCATAAGCAGAAAGTACTTAGTGACCAATGAGCATTAGCAGAAAGTACTTAGTGACCAATGAGCATTAGCAGAAAGTACTTATTGACCAATGAGCATTAGTAGAAAGTACTTATTGACCAATGAGCATTAGCAGAAAGTACTTATTGACCAATGAGCATTAGTAGAAAGTACTTATTGAACAATGAGCATTAGCAGAAAGTACTTATTGACCAATGAGCATTAGCAGAAAGTACTTATTGACCAATGAGCATAAGCAGAAAGTACTTAGTGACCAATGAGCATTAGCAGAAAGTACTTAGTGACCAATGAGCATTAGCAGAAAGTACTTATTGACCAATGAGCATTAGCAGAAAATACTTAGTGACCAATGAGCATTAGCAGAAAGTACTTATTGACCAATGAGCATTAGCAGAAAGTACTTATTGACCAATGAGCATTAGCAGAAAGTACTTATTGACCAATGAGCATTAGCAGAAAGTACTTATTGACCAATGAGCATTAGCAGAAAGTACTTAGTGACCAATGAGCATTAGCAGAAAGTACTTAGTGACCAATGAGCATTAGCAGAAAGTACTTATTGACCAATGAGCATTAGCAGAAAGTACATAGTGACCAATAAGCATTAGCAGAAAGTACTTATTGACCAATGAGCATTAGCAGAAAGTACATAGTGACCAATGAGCATTAGCAGAAAGTACTTATTGACCAATGAGCATTAGTAGAAAGTACTTATTGACCAATGAGCATTAGTAGAAAGTACTTATTGACCAATGAGCATTAGCAGAAAGTACATAGTGACCAATGAGCATTAGTAGAAAGTACTTATTGACCAATGAGCATTAGCAGAAAGTACTTATTGACCAATGAGCATTAGTAGAAAGTACTTATTGAACAATGAGCATTAGCAGAAAGTACTTATTGACCAATGAGCATTAGTAGAAAGTACTTATTGACCAATGAGCATTAGCAGAAAGTACATAGTGACCAATGAGCATTAGAAGAAAGTACTTATTGACCAATGAGCATTAGCAGAAAGTACTTAGTGACCAATGAGCATTAGCAGAAAGTACTTAGTGACCAATGAGCATTAGTAGAAAGTACTTATTGACCAATGAGCATTAGCAGAAAGTACATAGTGACCAATGAGCATTAGCAGAAAGTACTTAGTGACCAATGAGCATTAGCAGAAAGTACATAGTGACCAATGAGCATTAGCAGAAAGTACTTATTGACCAATGAGCATTAGCAGAAAATACTTATTGACCAATGAGCATTAGCGGAAAGTACTTAGTGACCAATGAGCATTAGCGGAAAGTACTTAGTGACCATTGAGCATTAGCGGAAAGTACTTAGTGACCAATGAGCATTAGCAGAAAGTACTTAGTGACCAATGAGCATTAGCAGAAAGTACTTATTGACCATTGAGCATTAGCGGAAAGTACTTAGTGACCAATGAGCATTAGCAGAAAGTACTTAGTGACCAATGAGCATTAGTAGAAAGTACTTATTGACCAATGAGCATTAGTAGAAAATACTTATTGACCAATGAGCATTAGTAGAAAGTACTTATTGACCAATGAGCATTAGTAGAAAGTACTTATTGACCAATGAGCATTAGCAGAAAGTACTTATTGACCAATGAGCATTAGCAAGTGAGTAGGGTCCAGGAAGTTTGTTCTTTACATTTAGGCAAAAGCAGCCAATGGTGCTACTTCTTGATCCTAATAAGTCACCATTTGTAAAATGATATGCACCCTGCCTGTGGAGAAATATCTGTGCACACTCATGCAAGGGAGATTGAAAAACTCTTCACTGTATAAATGTAATTAAGGCAAAATCTACAAGTTACAAAATGGATATAACAAACAAATACTTAGTGTGTGATTAGAATTTCCTTCTAGGTAAGATCTATAATCAGTGACCTTAGGCAGTGAGAGGAATGTGTAATTACTTATGTATTATAATTACCTTATAAGGTCACAAATTATAGATTTTTCTTGGAAGAAATTTCTTCTCAGACCCTGAGTGCGCATCTGGTTGTTTAAGTGCTTCATAATTTTTACCCTTTTGACACCAACATTAGTTTTAGAATATAGTTATACAACTTATCTTAGCCAATGGCAATGTTTTCAATATTCGCTAAATTATTATGTAACGTGTTTTTTATTAAATTAATTCTCGTATGTAACTAAAGTAATAAAATACAGTTATGCAAACACTGTCGTATTTTATTATTGCGCATTATTGATTGTAATTTTCTTTTATATGATGCTCTGAAAACTATTGGAATGATTGTAACAAGTACTATTTGGGATAAATAAATTACTTGTATGAGTGATTAGAATGTAGATTGCGTTGGTCATATACCTAGACAATTTATTCATTTATCTCAGTACAAGTTATTTGTTTTAGACATTTCTGAAGAAACTGGCCATAAACACCCTGGTGAAAAATATGCAAATTTCAGCAATTTTACTGCAAAGAGTTGGCGCTTCAGCATCTTCTATAAATTTCTGTAAAACCGTTGAATAAGAGACCTCAGGAAATGCATCATTAGACAGACAAGACTTAGCTACCTTAAAATGTGCTCTGATTAAATAATGAGGTGCAGCAATATAATAAAACATAAGAGTGGCGCAGGAATAACAAACTGCAATGCGGGATTTTATACAAACGTCAACATTTCTGCATTTAAAGGGAAATTAAGTCAAAATTAATGTTTCATGATTTAGACAGAACCTACATCTAGAAAAAAATTCCTTATAATTACCTTCAAATTTACTTTACTTTCTTGGTTTCCTTTGTAAACATTTTGCCCCTTTCCATGAGAGCATACTGAGGTAGGCTCCAAAGTGTGCACGTGTCTTGAGTGCTATATCTATAACATTGTTGTTACATACATGGCTACCACATAGTGATCCAGACACGTGCTTACTTCTGCATCTGCTTGTGTATGTCTCATAGGGCTCCATGTACTAAGCCGTCAATTCATCCGTCATTGTAGACGCGGATAAACTCGCCGTTACTCGCCGCGGGCGAAATGGTGTCCGCTGTCACTATGTACTAATAATCCCCCAATAAATAGACAAGTCTAGCCCGCCGCGAGCAGTGGCGGATTATTGATAAATTTGACGCCTCGCTCGCCGCGACTAAGCTGATGTACTTAACTTTCAGTTGAATTGTCTGGCCAATTATTAACACGTGACATGCAAGGTGTCACGAACATCATAGTAGTCGCGGGAATAGAATTTTGCTCCTATAAAAGTTCAACTTATCTAAACAACTTTATTATTGTTCAAAATATTTTGAAGAGTGATAACAGAGCGTTATTTTTGTAATATTTATTTACAATTTGGATATGGCTTCATCTGGATCTGATAATATATAAATATTAATATAAAAATAATTAAAAAGATTGACAACTATACAATACAAATTTAAAATATAGATTACTCTTTAATTACAGTCGACAAATTGGGCGCAATTTATGTACATGGAAATGAGAGACAAATTAGACGCCAGTTATGCTGGCGTCTAGATTGACTTTCCTATTGTTTTGTACCTTGCCCTCCACGGTGGCGAGGCAAAAATAACGAGGTGGGAGCGGACATTGTAGCGAGCTGACAAATAGATTTTTTAGTACATTCGTTTTTGGCGAGTTGGTGGTCAAATGTGTCTAATTACAGTGAAAAATGGAGAGGTAGCGAGGTTTGGCGGATAAGTACGCTCTCAATTTTAAAGATGCGAGTTTGAACATAGTTGACGACTTTGTACATATCAGTTTGCGAGTTTTGACGCGAGATTTGTTGCGGGTAGCTCACTGACTGCTTAGTACATGGAGCCCATAGAAAGGAGCAAAATACCAACAAACGAGAAGGTACATTTGACAGCAGAAAAAAATTGGAGATTTTTTTTTTTTTTTTAAATCTTACACTTTAGTTGAATCAAAAAACTTTAATAAAAAATGTTTATGTCATTTTAATGGCCACAGTCTTTATGGATATGTGTAAAACACTTACTATAAATATGAGGGAGAGGTGTGGATAAAATACGTTTCAGCATATGGGTAGTTCTAGGGGTGCACAAAGAGTATGGAGGGTGAACTCATGTTCTCTCTATACCTACCTTAATTATTTATACCCCTGTACTCCCTCCCTCACTTCCCTTCCTATAGACAGAGCAGAAGAACAAAAACTTTCTGTATGTAAATTCGGGACAGCCAGTACCTGAGGTTTGGGGGTGATACAGTAACACACTAGGATCCACAAGACCCAGTACCTCCTCTGGTTCATTATCACAATAAACATCTGCTAGGCCATATATCTGTTTGTGGTTCCTATACTTTAAGTCAGCCCATAACACACCTGATATTGCTAAATAAAGAAAGAGGATTAATATAATTTCTACTCCCATTATGCAAATATGTGTTATGTGCCTGATTAGCTGAGGAGATACATCTGTAGCATGCACACACTGACGTGCTGCGTGACGAGGATTTATTGTTTTGAGTAAGAGTCTGTACTCGGTGCAAAACGCGTAAGTTGTTCAGTAGATTACTGCCATGTGCTCTATTCTTTACAAAGACAGTAATAAAAATGTTTTAACCTATTGCCTCATTGTGGTCAGTTTTTATTAAACAGTGAGTAGGAACTATAACCTCACTTATAGTTGACTGCTACAAAACAACACAAACATCTATATCAATTAGGAGCTCTATTACTGTACTGTACCTTTAAAATAAAGACTGAAGCGTGATAAACTTTGCTATTACCTGAGGAGACTTTCCACTTCCCGCGGTTTGCCTGGGTAAAGTCAACAGCACCCCATTAAAAAGCTGGTTTGTCTCCTGATTATCTTTGGTGATATCTGCATTTTCATGGAGTCCAAATACCTCTGGGTGCGTAATAATAGGTAAGCTTCGTATATACTCAACAAAAGACTAAAAGAGAAGCATTTTTGGTTATTGAAAGAAGAATGATTAATTTAAGCAGTAATGGAAATAGAACAAATGTACAATAGCAGGATATACAAGTCAATATCCTCATGTTTTACCGAATAGATCAAGACCTATGCTGGGAATAAGACTGCTCAACTTCACGCATATAAATTATGTTATAGTTCCCTGAAGAGAAGGTACTTTGTGCTCCTTGATAGAAAATATTGGCTTTTGCTGTCTACCATCTGTGGTGTGTGACAAAATAGACTAATAATTTATGCGGTAGGTATATTCTGCAGCTGATTATATTTATGTTTGTACCTGGTAGGTTCCATATGGAGGAACATAGTAAACGTCTCCTGATGATAGTCTGTATTTCTCTTGCTGTATATCCTTATTATAGAATATAGACAGCAGGGACAGGAGAAGCCGCCTGTCTTTGTCATCTGTCACTCGGCCACCGTAGTTACATTCACCTGAAATATAACCGTATTACAATATTGTGAAATGATCCATACCGCACAATAGGGATACGTGAAAATGTTTTTTAAAGGGACATTCTACTAAAATAATAAAATGCTAGAATTTCTGAATGTATTTTTATTAATCTTAAGGTTCATCAACTAAAAAACATTCTGAGCCATTACTGAGCAGGACACAGTATTGGCAGATACATACAAATGCTTTTTTAAAGGGACAGAATACACCAATTTTCATATAACTGCATGTAATAGACACTACTGTAAAAAAACATAAATTATGCTTACCAGATAATTTCCTTTCCATCTGTATGAGGAGAGTCCACGGCTTCATTCCTTACTTGTGGGAATACAGAACCTGGCCACCAGGAGGAGGCCAAGACACCCCAGCCAAAGGCTTAAATACCTCCCCCACTCCCCTCATCCCCCAGTCATTCTGCCGAGGGAACAAGGAACAGTAGGAGAAATATCAGGGTATAAAAGGTGCCAGAAGAACAAAAACAAATTTAGGTCCGTGCAATGGAGAAAACGGGCGGGGGCCTTGGACTCATACCAAGAAGAAAAGGAAATTGTCTGGTAAGCATAATTTATGTTTTCCATCTTAATATGAGGAGAGTCCACAGCTTTATTGCTTACTTGTGGGAAACATATACTCAAGTTCTAGAGGACACTGAATGAAAATGGGAGGGTAAAAAAGAAAAAGAAGGCAGACCCTATTCTGAGGGCACCACAGCCTCCAAAACCTTTCTCCCAAAAGCTGCTTCAGCTGAAGCAAAAACGTCAAATTTGTAAAACAAATCTGCTCCATAGAGGCCTCATTCTTGAAGGCCCAAGAAGAAGCCACAGCTCTAGTTGAATGAGCCGTAATCCTCTGAGGAGGTTTATGTCCCGCTGTCTCATATGCTAAGTGGATAATGCTCCTCAACCGAAAAGATAGGGAAGTGGAAGAAGCCTTCTGCCCTCTGCGCTTCCCAGAATAACCAACAAACAATGCCGAAGTCTGTCTAAAATCTTTCATAGCCTGAAGATAGAATTTCAAAGCCCGAACCACATCCAAATTATAAAGTAATCGTTCCTTCGAAGAAGAAAGATTAGGACACAAGGAAGGAACCACGATCTCCTGATTGATGTTGCGATCAGACACAACCTTAGGGAGAAAACCCAACCCAGTGCGAAGAACAGACTTATCAGCATGAAAAACTAGGAAAGGAGGCTCACATTACAAGGCGGCCATCTCAGAGACTTTGCATGCCGAAGCAATAGCCAATAGAAAAAGAACCTTCCAAGACAGTAATTTAATGTCAACCAAATGCATGGGCTCAAACACAGCCCTCTGCAAAACCTTAAGACCCAAATTTAAACTCCAAGGAGGAGCGGAATGTCTAAACACATGCCTGATTCTAGACAGAGCCTGAACAAAAGACTGAATATCAGGAAGCTCAGCGAGCCTCTTGTGTAATAACACCGATAGAGCCGAAATCTGTCCCTTTAAGGAACTGGCAGCAAGTCCCTTCTCCAAAAAGTCTTGGAGAAAGGAAAGAATTCTGGATACCCTGACCTTATGCCAGGGGAATCCACATTCTTCACACCAAAATAAGTAGGTCCTCCACACCTTATGGTAGATGCGACGGGTGACCGGCTTTCTAGCTTGAATGAGAGTATCAATCACTCTTTCAGAAAAACCTCTCTTGGCTAGGACTAAGCGTTCAATCTCCAGGCAGTCAGCCTCAGAGAATCTAGATTTTGATGAACAAAAGGATCCTGTTCCAACAGATCCCTGCGACAGGGTAACCTCCATGGAGGAGATGATGACATCCCCACCAGATCCGCAAATCACATCCTTTGCGGCCACGATGGAGCAATTAGAATAGTTGCGGCTTGCTCCTGCTTGATGCGGGCCACTACTCGAGGTAGAAGTGGCAACAGTGAAAAATGTAAACTAGGTTGAACCCCCAGGGCACTGCTAAGGCATCTATCACCTCTGCCTGGGGATCCCTGGACTGCGACCCATATCTGGGTAGCTTGGTATTGAGTCTGGACGCCATGAGATCTATCTCCGGCATCCCCCATCTGTTGCAAATCTCCGGAAACACCTCAGTATGGAGAGACCATTCGCCAGATGAAACGATTGTCTGCTGAGAAAGTCCACTTCCCAGTTGTCCACACCCGGAATGTGGATCACTGACAGCGAACAGTTGTGGGCCTCCGCCCATTCCAGAATCCGAGATACCTCCTTCATGGCTAGGGAGCTTCTCGTTCCCCCAAGATGGTTGATGTAAGCCACCGAGGTAATGTTGTCCGATTGGAATCTGATAAACTGGGATGAACCCAGAAAAGGCCAAGCCTTTAGAGCGTTGAAGATCGCACAAAGTTCCAGAATGTTGATCAGGAAAAGAGATTCCTCTTGAGTCCACCGGCCCTGTGCCTTCCTGGCACCCCAAACCTTTCCCCATCCTGATAGACTTGCGTCCGTAGTCACAATCTTCCAGGATGGTCTAAAGAAGGATGTCCCCTGGGACAGGCGATCTGGACAGAGTCACCAAGAGAGCGATATTCTTGATTGGCTGTCCAGAGAAATCTGTTGGTATAGATCTGAGTGATCACCGTTCCATTGCCTCAGCATGCATGAATGCATGCACAAATGGAATGATATCTATGCTGGACACCATGAGCCCAATCACCTCCATACACCAGGCCATAGATGCCCTTAAGGAGGTCTGGAGGACAAGACAACTGGAAGCAATTTTGCAACATCTCTGGTCTGTAATAAATATCTTCATGGATACAGAATCTATTATCATGCCCAGGAATTCCACTCTGGTACTGGGAACCAGAGAACTGTTTCCTAAGTTTATCTTCCATCCATGAGATTGAAGAAGAAGAAGAGCTCTCGAATGGTCTACTGCCAGCCGGCATGACGGAGTTTGGACCAGAATGTTGTCCAAATAAGGCACTACTGTAATATCTCTGAATCTCGCCACCGCGAGCAGAGCTCCCAGAACCTTTGTAAAGACTCTTGGAGCAGTAGCCAGACCAAAGGGAAGAGCTACAAACTGGAAGTGCTGATACAGAAAAGCAAATCTTAAGAACTTGAAGTGATCCTTGTGTATTGGCACATGAAGGTAAGCATCCTTCAAATCTATTGTGGTCATGAACTGTCCCTCTTGAACTAAGGGCAGAATAGACCTTATCATCTCCATCTTGAACGATGGCACCAACAGAAACTTGTTTAAGCACTTAAGGTCTAGAATCGGGCGAAACGTACCCTCCTTCTTTGGGACCACAAAAAGGTTTGAGTAGTATCCCAGACCTCTCTGTGCTAGAGGTACTGGTACAATGACTCCTAGGGAGGAGAGATCCCTCACGCACCATAGAAAGGCATCTAATTTTTCTGGTCTTGAAGACAAGTTTGATAAGAAGAATCTGCCCATGGGTGGATGAGATCTGAAACCTATACTGTTACCCTGGGCAATGACCTCCAGAACCCAAAGGTCTTGCACGTCTCCCAGCCAAGTCTCCACAAAGAGAGAAAGTCTGCCCCCAGTGACAGATCGGGGGCCACCCCTTCATGACGATTTTGTCTTGGCGGGCTTCTTATTCTGCTTGGATTTATTCCAAGATTGAGATGGTTTCCAAGTTCCCTTGGACTGATCAGGCTTCGCAGAGGGCAGCTGGCGTTGTGACTTATCCGAACGAAAGGGACGAAAATTAGGACCCTGTCCTTTAGCTTTATTCTTCTTATCCTGCGGTAAAAAGGCATGCTTGCCCCCAGTGACAGTGGATATGATAGAGTCCAGTCCTGGATCAAAAAGAACCTTCCCCTTAAATGGAAGGGAAAGTAATATAGATTTTGAAGTCATGTCAGCAGAACAAGACTTCAACCATAGAGCCCTACAGGCTAGAACAGAAAAGCCTGATGTCTTGGCATTGAAGCGGATAATCTGCATATTTGCATCACAAATAAACAAAGTAGCTACGCTCAAGGCCTTAATTATTTCCTGAATTTCATAGAGGGGAGTTTCCACCTCGATCATCTCCGACAGAAAGTCACACCAATAGGTAACAGCTCCAGCCACCGCAGCAACCGCCGCTGCAGGCTGAAACAAAAATCCTGTGTGCTGAAATTGTTTTCTTAACAGAGTTTCTAGCTTCTTATCCATGGGCTCCTTAAACGACAAACTATCCTCCAGCAAGATAGTGGTGTGTTTAGCAAGCGTGGAAATAGCTCCATCCACATTAGTGACAGATCCCCACAACTCTAATTGGGAGTCAGGAACCAAGAACAATTTCTTTAAAAAAAAGGGAAAAAGAGGATCCAAGACTTTCTCATTCATTCTTAATAATATTTGGAACTGGGAAAGTTTGTGGCACCACCCTGTCCTCATAAACCTTATCAAGCTTAGGAATAGAAGGTTCCTTGAGTAATTTAGGTTCCGGAACCTCTAGACAACACTTCCTTTAACAGAAAGCGTAAGTGCTCTATCCTAAATCTAAAGTCTGGTTCCTCCGCAGCCGGAGGCTTAGAGGCCGCCGATTCCGACCCAGAAAGAGCCTCCTCTGAAGTATCAGAGGTGTCTTCATCAGCGGATAATCTAGTATCAGATAAATCCAACAAGTTGGTAGATGACCCCTGGGAAGGATAGCAGTATTTAACCTTTCCCTTGCGCATAGCAGGGCGAGGTAAAGCACTAAAGGCCGCAGACACTTCCGTTTGCAACTGTTCAGAAATGTCTGGAGGTAAGAGGGATCCTCCCGAAGGAGGATTAGTAGTAAAATGGGGAGCTGCATGTATAATAGCAGATGATTGCAGGGAACTCATCTCGCGGGACAGAGACCCCTCAGAGGTGGACCGCTCAGTAGTACTAAACATCTAGTTATTTTTGGATATAACTACTTTATCAAGGCATGTGGAACATAATTAAGCAGGCAGATATACCGTAGCCTACTCACAATAAAAACAGGTATTAAATTTGGGTAAAGAGGGAGTACCCTCTAATGCATCAGAGTCCTCCATAGCTTGCGCTACTAAATAAAAAAATAAATGGCACCTTTATACCCCCAATGGCCGGGGCACTCACCACCTCCTATGACCCAGGCCCCACAGAGAAACCACTTTGTCTCCTGTAAACCGCACAGTCAGGAAAGAGGAAGTTAATGAGGCCACACCCGGTCACATGGAGTGCCATGAATGACCGCCCCTGCTGCAGGAAAAAAAGTGCGCCAAACTGACAGGCTGCGCAGTTATCCAAAACTAAAGTAAATACCTGAATGTTCCCACATCTGCCAGAGCCTCATCTCACACGTCGCAGCATAAAACATAATAAAGCAAATCATGTATAAATCCCCCCCCCCCCCCCGTTCAATAATCCCCTTCCGGAGATATTAACCCTTGATTCCATACAGATAAAGGAGTCACACTGTGACCCTGTCTTACGTTATCATATGAAATAAAATTAAACGATCTTACCGGAATCATCGCCGTGGAACAGACACACAGCCTCTCAAGTTTGACAGTCTTGTAGCATCGCACCTGAAATGGACTTGAGTGATAGAAGCAGGTAGTGAAACTCATCAACACTGATTGTTTTGGAGTTGTTAATTCGAGTCTGGATGGTTTCGCAGAAAGACTCTCCCTGCATCTCTAGACCCTAACCTTTGTCAATGCTCTCACTGAGAGGCTAACAAGACTACTTAAAACTCCAGTCCCATAGCGAAGAGTATTACCCCCCATAAGAGACTACTCTGAATCTTCCAACACTCTGCCATCCTCCTGTGACAAAAGGCAAAGAATGACTGGGGGATGAGGGGAGTGGGGGAGGTATTTAAGCCTTTGGCTGGGGTGTCTTTGCCTCCTCCTGGTGGCCAAGTTCTGTATTCCCACGTAAGGAGTGAAGCTGTGGACTCTCCTCATATTAAGATGGAAAAGAATATGCACAGATACTGATCTAAAAATCCAATATAAAACCTTTGAAAAAAACAACAACTTTCTAATGTACTTTTACTATCAAATTGCCTTCGTTTTCTGTTACCTTTGGTTGAAAAGCAGGGACGTAAGCTCATGAGCACTATATAGCAGCAGTTTTGTAAGAATGTTACCATTTACAAGAGCATTAGATGGCAGCGCTATTTCCTGCCATATAGAGCTCCAGACACCTACCTAGGTATCTCTTCAACAAAGAATACCATGGAAACAAAGCAAATTTGATAATAGAAGTAAATGGGAAACTTTTTTAAAATTGTATGTTTTGTCTAAATCACAAAATGTTTTTTTGGGGGTTTCTATTCCTTTAAAGGGCCATAATACCCAAATGTTTAAACACTTGAAAGTGATGCAGCATAGCTGTAAAAAGCTGACTAGAAAATATCTCCTGAACATCTCTATGTAAAAAAGAAAGATATTTTACCTCAAAAGTTCCTCAGTAGCCACCTCCCATTGTAAAGGATTTCTAAGCAGCATATTAGTATGATGCTGATTGGCTGCTGTTCATTTCTTCATTTTTTTTTTACCTGCAGCTGAGCAACAGCTGAGTATAACTTTTTACACAGAACTTACTCTGCTGAGCTGAGGAAATTGTGAGGTAAAATATCTTCCTTTTTTACATAGAGATGCTCAGGTGATATTTTCCTGTCAGCTTTTTACAGTTATGCTGCATCAGTTTCAAGTGATTTAGCATATGAGTATTATGTCCCTTTAATAAGTGCTATTTGAGATAAATTACTTGTATGAATGATTACAGTAGACTATGTTGGCCTTGTATATGGGCAATTTACGCAGATATCTCAGCACAAATATGTTTTTTGTAGACATTTCTGAAGAAACCGGCCATAAACACCATTGTAAATAATATGTCAATTTCAGCAATTTTACTACATAGAGTTGAATATTTAGCACATTCCATGTTGCTGGTACATACGGTAAACAAAACATGTTATATGAATTACTAGCACAAGAAGGGGGTTAACGCACTGTCCTATGTGTTACTGACATTTTGGCTGCTTAAAGGGACAGTAAAGTCAAAATGTAACTTTCATGATTCGGATGGAGCAGGCAATTTTAAACAACTTTCCAATTTATGTCTTTTATCAAATTTGCTTTTCTATCAGCTAGATTACAAGTTTGTGCGTTCGTCTTTTAACGCTGAAAATATGGTATTTTTAGCATTAAAACAGCACTGCAGCCATTACAAGTCGGTATAGGTGCAAGCCTTTTAGCCTGTAACGTAACGTCAGTACCGCACTCGTAAAAATGACTTTTTTTTCATGGGATTCCCATAGTGCCGGTATTATGAGTTTTGCGGTGAGGCTAAAAAGCGAGTGTTACAGCCTAAAACGACAAGATCCGTAACGCCATCTAAAGTCAGTAGTTATGAGTTATACGCTACAAAGCTGTAACATAAAACTCATAACTAAAGTGTTAAAAAGTACACTAACACCCATAAACAACCTATTAACCCCTAAACCGAGGCCCTCCCGCATCGCAAACACTATAATCAATTTATTAACCCCAATCTGCTGCTCCCGATATTGCCGCCACTCTAAAAAAATATTAACCCCTATTCCTAACCGCAAGCCCCCCACAACGAAATATACTAAACTAAACTATTAACCCCTAAACCGAAAGCCCCCCACATCGCAATAAACTAAATTAAACTAGTAACCCCTAAACCTAACGCCCCCCTAACTTTATATTAAAATTACAATTTCCCTATCTTAAATTAAATTAAAATTTACCTGTCAAATTAAAAAAACTAAGTTTAAACTAACAATTAAATTAAACTAATATAATTATTAAACTAAAATTAAACTAACTACCAATTAAATTAAACTAAAATACACATTAAAAAAAATCCTTTCACTACTCTAAAAATGACAAACGGCTAGATTACGAGTTTTGCGTTAGAGGCTAACGAGCAGTTTTTCCTCAACGCTCACTTACCTACAGCGCTGGTATTACGAGTTTTCTGAAACCCGTTGTTAAAAGACAAGAAGTGAGCGTTGAGCAAAATTTTGCTCCAAATCTCACTCCAATACCCGCGCTGCTTAAGTCAGCGGTGAGCTGGTGTAACATGCTTGTGCACGATTTCCCCATAGGAATCAACGGGGAGAGCCGGCAGAAAAAAAGTCTAACACCTGCAAAAAAGCAGAGTAAAACTCCTTAACGCAGCCCCATTGATTCCTATGGGGAAATACATTTTATGTCTACACCTAACACCCTAGCATGAACCCCGAGTCTAAACACCCCAAATCTTACACTTATTAACCCCTAATCTGCCGCACCCGACATCACCGACACCTACATTATACTTATGAACCCCTAATCTGCTGCCCCCAACATCGCCAAACCCTACATTATATTTATTAACCCCGACTCTGCCGCCCCCAATGTCGCCTCCACCTACCTACACTTATTAACCCCTGATCTGCCGCCCCCAACGTTGCCGCCACTATAATAAACATATTAACCCCTAAACTGCCGCACTCCCGCCTCACAAACATTAGTTAAATATTATTAACCTCTAATCTGCCGGCCCTAACATCGCCGCCACCGACCTACATTTATTAACCCCTAATCTGCCGCCTCCAACGTCGCCGCCACTATATTAAAGTTACTAACCCCTAAACCTAAGTCTAACCCTAAACCTTACACCCCCTAACTTAAATATAATTAAAAGAAATCTAAATAAATATTCCTATCATTAACTAAATTATTCCTATTTAAAACTAAATACTTACCTATAAAATAAACCCTAAGCTAGCTACAATATAACTAATAGTTACATTGTAGCTATTTTAGGATATATTTTTATTTTACAGGCAAGATTGTATTTATTTTAACTAGGTAGAATAGCTACTAAATAGTTATCAACTATTTAATAACTACCTAGCTAAAATAAATACAAAAGTACCTGTAAAATAAAACCTAACCTAAGTTACAATTACACCTAACACTACACTATCATTAAATTAATTCCCTAAATTAAATACAATTGAATAAAATTAGCTAAAGTACAAAAAAAACAAAACACTGAATTACAGAAAATAATAAACAAATTACAAGATTTCTAAACTAATTACACCTAATTTAATCCCCCTAACAAAATAAAAAAGCCCCCCCAAAATAAAAAAAGCCCTACCCTACACTAAATTACAAATAGCCCTTAAAAGGGCCTTTTGCTGGGCATTGCCCCAAAGTAATCAGCTCTTTTACCTGTAAAAAAAATTACAAATCCCCCCAACATTAAAACCCACCACCTACACAACCAACCCTACTCTAAAACCCACCCAATACCCCCATAAAAAAAACTTACACTAACCCCTTGAAGATCACCTTACCGGGAGAAGTCTTCATCCAACCGGGCCAAAGTCCTCAACGAAGCCGGGAGAAGTCTTCATCCAAGCCGGGCGAAGTGGTCCTCCAGACGGGCAGAAGTCTTCATCCAGAAGGCATCTTCTGTCTTCATCCATCCGGCGCGGAGCGGGTTCAGACATCCGACGCGGAGCATCCTCTTCATCCGACGGCTAACACTGAATGAAGGCTCCTTTAAATGACGTCATCAAAGATGGCGTCCCTTCAATTATGATTGGCTGACAGAATTCTATCAGCCAATCTGAATTAAGGTAGAAAAAATCCTATTGGCTGATGCAATCAGCCAATAAGATTGAGCTGGCATTCTATTGGCTGATTGGAACAAATCTTGTAATTTGTTTATTATTTTCTGTAATTTTGTGGGGGGGGGGGGGTTGTGCTTTAGCTAATTTTATTTAATTGTATTTAATTTAGGGAAATAATTTAATTATAGTGTAGTGTTATTATTATTATTATTATACTTTATTTATGAAGCGCCAACATATTCCGCAGCGCTGTCCATGGATACAATTCATTTAAATAAAACAATACAAGACTTGTAAGAGACAGGACAAAATTTACAAACACATACAGGAGGGATTGAGGGCCCTATTCCCGTGGGAACTTACAATCTAGTGTTAGGTGTTAGTGTAACTTAGGTTAGGTTTTATTTAAACAGGTCAATTTGTATTAATTTTAGCTAGGTAGTTATTTAATAGTTAATAACTATTTAATAACTATTGTACCTAGTTAAAATAAATACAAACTTGCCTGTAAAATAAAAATAAACCCTAAGCTAGATACAATGTAACTATTAGTTATATTGTAGCTAGCTTAGGGTTTATTTTATAGGTAAGTATTTAGTTTTAAATAGGAATAATTTAGTTAATGATAGTAATTTTTATTTAGATTTCTTTTAATTATATTTAAGTTAGGGGGTGTTACGGTTAGGGTTAGACTTCGATTTAGGGGTTAATAACTTTAGTATAGTGGTGGAGACGTTGGGGGCGGCAGATTAGGGGTTAATAAATGTAGGTAGGTGTTGGCGATGTTAGGTACGGCAGATTAGGGGTTAATAATATTTAACTAATGTTTGCGAGGCAGGAGTGTGGCGGTTTAGGGGTTAATATATTTATTATAGTGGCGGCGATGTCCGGTTCGGCAGATTAGGGGGTTACAAAAAATGTTTAAGTGTTTGCGATGCGGGAGGGCCTCGGTTTAGTGGTTAATAGGTAGTTTATGGCTGTTAGTGTACTTTTTAGCACTTTAGTTAAGAGTTTTATGCTACGGCATAGTGTAAAACTCTTAACTACTGACTTTAAAATGCGGTACCAGTCTTGACAGGAGAGGGTATACCACTCACTTTTTGGCAGACTTGTAATACCGGCGCTATGCAAGTCCCATTGAAAAAATAGGATACGCAATTTACGTAAGTGGATTTGCGGTATTTCCAAGTCTGGACAAAAAAGTGAGAGGTACACCTGTACCTGCAAGACTCGTAATACCAGCAGGCGTTAAAAAGCAGCGTTAGGACCTCTTAACGCTGCTTTTTAAGCCTAACGCACAACTCGTAATCTAGCCGAAAGTATCTAATTACAAAAAAAGACTAAATTACAAAAAAATAACAAACACTAAAGTACGAAAAATAACAAATGAAATTATCAAAAATAAAAAAGAATTACATCAAATCTAATAGCCCTATCAAAATAAAAAAAGCCCATCCAAAATAAAAAACCCTAGCCTACAATAAACTACCAATGGCCCTTAAAAGGGCCTTTTGTAGAGCATTACCCTAAGTTAAACCGCTCTTTTACCTGTAAAAAAAAAATACAAAGACCCCCCAACAGTAAAACCCACTACCCAACCACCCCCAAAATAAAAAAAACCTAACTCTAAAAAAAATCTAAGCTACCCATTGCCCTGAAAAGGGCATTAGGATGGGCATTGTCCTTAAAATGGCATTTTGCTCTTTTACATGCCTAAACCCTAAACTAAACATAAAACCCCCCAACAAACCCTTAAAAAAACCTAACACTAACCCCCAACGATGCACTTACAGTTTTTGAAGTCCCGCTTGAACGATCTTTATCCCGGCAGAGAAGTTATCATTCAGGCAGCCTCTTCAATCTTCATCCCGACTGGGGAGTCCTCATCCAAGCTGCGAGAAGTCTTCATCCAGACGGCTTCTTTAATCTTCATTCAGGCAGCATCTTCTATCTTGATCCCGGAGCTGATCCATCCTGAAGACATCCGGCGCGGAGCATCCTCTTCATACGGTCGCCATCGTACAACAGAATCTTTAATGCAAGGTACACGATCCAAGATGGCGTTCCTTGCATTCCTATTGGCTGAAAAATTTGAATCAGCTAATAGAATGAGAGCTGCTAAAATCCTATGCTGTTCAAATCAGCCAATAGGATTTAAGCAACACTAATTCAATTGGATGATGAATCAGCCAATAGAATGAGAGGTGATAAAATCCTATTGGCTGTTCAAATCATCCAACAGAATTAGAGCTGCTTAAATCCTATTGGCTGATTTGAACAGCCAATAGGATTTTAGCAGCTATCATTCTATTGGCTGATTCAAATCTTTTAGCCAATAGGAATGCAAAGGACTTTATTTTGAATCTCGTACCTTGCATTGAAGACTAGTATACAGCGGCGACCATATGAAGAGGATGCTCCGCGCTGAATGTTTTCAGGATGGACCCGCTCCGTGCCCACAGGATCAAGATAGAAGATGCCGCCTGAATGAAGATTGTCCACAGTAAAGGGATATGAGCACAGCTGTGTAGCGCAAAGGTGACGGAGTGTGACTGCTGTACTCCACATAAGCATAAGAAACCAGAAAGTCATGCATGATTAAGGGGTTAATGTCCCCGAAACGTCGCTGTTTATACATGATTCCTGAATAAAGACTTTGTTTTATAGCGCTGGTGACTTTCTGGTTTCTTATGAATGAAGATTGAAGAGGCCTCCTGGATGAAGACTTCTCGCCACTTGGATGAGGACTTCTCCGCCGGGATGAAGATTGAAGTGGCCGCCTGGATGAAGACTTCTCGATGCCTGGATGAGGATTTCTCCGCCGGGATGGAGATCATTCAAGCGGGACTTCAAAAACTGTAACTGGATCGTCTTGAGGTTAGTGTTAGTTTTTTTGGGTTGGTTTTATTATTAGATTAGGGTTTGGGCAGTAAGAGCGCTAAATGCCCATCCAAATGCCCTTTTCAGGGTAATTGGGTAGCTTAGGTTTTTTAAATAGTTTTTTTTATTTTGTGGGTTTGGGGGATAGGGGTTTGTAATGTTAGGTAATGGGTATTTGTATTTTTTTTTTAGAAAAAGAGCTGATATATTTAGGGCAATGCCCTACAAAAGACCCTTTTAAGGGCCATTGGTAGTTTATTCTAGATTAGGTTTTTATTTTGGGGTGGTTTTTTTAATCGATATTAGAATAGGAATAATTTTTATTATTTTTGATAATTTGTTTGTTATTTTATGTAATGTGTTTTTTAGGGGTGTTTGTTTTTCTTTTGTAGAAAAAGAGCTATTATCTTTAGGGCAATGCCCTACAAAAGGCCCTTTTAAGTGCCCTTGGTAGTTTGGGGGGATGGGGGTTTGTATACTGTTTGTTTGTTTGTTTGTTTGTTTGTTTATTGTAGCAAAAGAGCTGTTTAACTTAGGACAATGCCCTACAAAAGGGTATTAGAATAGTAATAATGTTTATTATTTTGGATTATTTCATTGTTTTTTTTTTGTAATGGTAGGTTTTTTTTATTTTTTGTAATGTTAGGTTTTAGTGTAAGGCAGGTTAGGTTTTATTTTACAGGTAAATTTGTATTTATTTTAACTAGGTAGTTAGTAAATAGTTAATAACTATTTACTAACTAGTCTACCTAGATAAAATAAATACAAACTTACCTATGAAATAAAAATAAAGCCTAAGCTAACTACAATATCACTTTTAGTTATATTGTAGCTAGCTTAGGTTTTATTTCACAGGTAAGTAGTTTTAAATAGGTATTATTTAGTTAACAATTGTAAATTTAATTTAGATCTATTTTAATTATGTTAAAGTTAGGGGGTGTTAGGGTTAGGGGTAGGGGCTAATAGTTTAATTTAGGTTGTGATCTGGGGGGTGGGTGGTTAAGGGGTTAATAGGTTTATTTAGTTAATAATTATAAGTTTAATTTATCTCTATTTTAATTATGTTAAAGTTAGGGAGTGTTAAGGTTACGTTAGGGTTAGAGGTTAATAGTTTAATTTAGGTTGTTGCGATGTGGGGGGCTGGCGGTTTAGGGGTTAATAGGTTTATTTAGTGGTAGTGATGTGGGATGCCAGAGGTTTAGGGGTTAATAGCTTTATTTAGTTGTGGCGATTTTGGGAAGCGGAGGAATAGGGGTTAATAGATTTATTATAGTGTGGGCCATGTTGGGGTGCGGCGGAATAGGGGTTAATAACTTTAGTATAGTGGCAGCGATATCGGGAGCGGCAGATTAGGGGTTAATACTTTTATTTAGGTGGCAGTGATATCGGGAGCAGCAGATTAGGGGTTAATAACTGTAGGCAGGCGTCGGCGATGTCAGGGGCAGCAGATTAGGGGTGTTTAGACTTAGGGTTTATGTTAGGGTGTTAGGTTTAAACTGTATTTACTTTTCCCCCATAGACAACAATGGGACTGCGTTACGGAGCTTTTCTTTCCGCGATCGCAGGTGTTAGGTTTTTTTCTGACTCGCTCTCCCCATTGATGTCTATGGGGAAAGCGTGCACAAGCATGTAAACTCAGCCCTTGTTTTTGGTGCAGTATGGAGCTTAAAAACCCCATATCGCCCGCACAAGCCTGATTTAAAACATGTAATGGCAGCGCTATAGGGGATTAAATAACGCCACTTTTGTTGCATTCGTTAATTTCCCTATAGCGCTCAAAACTCGCAATCTAGGCGTATATCTTTTATTGAAGGGTAAAACTAGGTAGGCTTATAAGAGCTCAGGAGTGTGCACGTGTCTTTAGTACTCTATGGCAGCAGTGTTTTGTAATATTGTATAACAAAGCTACAAATAATGTTTACTCTTCAATAAAAGATACAAAGAGAATGAAGCAAATTTGATAACAGAAATAAATTGGAGCAGGGGAAACACAGAGCTGGAACAGGCGAGTCCTGTCCTGTGATGCTAATGCAGACTGTGTTTAAGCCATTTTTTGTCTGTGTTGCATCTAAAATTTAATTTTAGAGTGTATTATTTTTATTTGAAGAATGAATGTTAATTTGCTGAAAAATATATATATATTTTTATGTGGGGCACATCACAGTCAACCAATAAAGCAGTGAGAGGTGTTCACAATCAGTCCTTAAAGGGACAGTCAATTCAGAATTAAACTTTCATGATTCAGATAGGGCATGTAATTTTAAACAAATTTCCAGTTTACTTTTATCATCAAATTTGCTTTGTTCTCTTGGTATTATTTGTTGAAAGCTAAACCTAGGTAGGCTCATATGCTAATTTCTAAACTCTTGAAGGCCGCCTCTTATCTCAGTGCATTTTGACAGTTTTCATAGCTCGACAGTGTTAGTTCATGTGTGCCATATATAACATTTTGCTCATTCCCATTGAGTTAGTTATTTATTTAGACAGCACTGATTGGCTAAAATGCAAGTCAATAGATAATAAATAAATAGCCCTGAGATAAGGGGCAGTCTGCAGAGGCTTAGCTACAAGGTAATGACAGAGGTAAGAAATGTATTAACATAACTGTGTTGGTTATGCAAAACTAGGGAATGGTTAATAAAGGGATTATTTATAAACATGTTCAAGTACACTGTCCCTTTAAAAGGGACACTAAAGTTAAAATTAAACTGTCATGATTCAGATAGAACATGTGATTTTAAGAGACTTTACAATTTTCTTCCATTATCAAATTGTGCTCAGTCTTTGTATATGCACACTTTCTGAGGCACCAGATACTACTGAGCATGTGTGTACGTATATGTGTCTGTGATTGGCTGATGGCTGTCACATGATGCAGTGAACTGGATAATAGAAGCAATCGTTTAAATCTTTACATAAACATCTCTCAAGGTAAAATGTGTGTTTCTAAAATTCTTTGAGAGACCTCGTTGTATATTTTTTATAAAAATAAAATAAATATTAGTGTCCTTTAAAGGGACATTAAACCCATAATTTTTCTTTTATGATTGAGATAGAGAATACAATTTTAAACAATATTCCAATTTACTTCTATTATATAATTTGCTTCATTCTTTTGATGTCTTTTATTGAAGAAATAGCAATGCACATGGGCGAACCAATCACACGAGGCATCTATGTGCAGCCACCAATCAGCAGCTACTGAGCCTACCTAGATATGCTTTTCAGCAAAGAATATCAAGAGAATGAAGTAAATTAGATAATAGAAGTAAACTAGAAAGTTGTTTAAAATTGCATGCTCGTTTTAAATCATGAAACAAAAAATTTGGGTTTCATGTCCCTTTAAAGTTACCTTATTCAACATACTTTTTTTTTTAAGGGGCATGAAACCCAACATTTTTGTTTCATTATTTAGGTAGAACATACAATTTTAAACAACTTTCCAGTTTACGTCTGTTATCAAATTTGCTTTATTCTCTTGGTATCCTTTGTTGAAGGAGCAGCAATGCACTACTGGTTTCTTTTTTTTTTTTATAACATCTTTTTTTTTTTATTAGAAAGATCTCCACAAGATATACAATAAACATAAGATCGCAAGACACCCATTATATATACATGTACATGCAGCAAACAATAACTAAAATTTTATGCCATTTGCAAAACCATCTTAATCTTGTTGGAGTTTCTTTGATATAATAAGACAAAAAAACGAAAAAAAGAAGGAAAGAAGAAGAAAGAAGGAAGAGAGAGAGAAAAAAAAAAAAAAAATTCCTTCCAAGACCCCCTCCCACCGTACCCGCGCCTAACACCCTTAACATCGTTGGCACTAAATTCCTACGCTAACCAGGAGGCCGGAAATTTATTCAGTAGGACTAATTCTGCAAAACTTATGGACAAGCGAAATGGATAAAGAATCTGTCTCTGCACCGGAAGAGAATAAGTTAATAATTGGAAGCCATCCAACAAGAAAGTCTTCAATCCTCTTCTCTGAAGCATCTTGAAGATGAAATGATTCAAAGATAATTTGTTCTTGTATTTCTTTTTGGACTGTTGATAAACTTGGAACTCTACTCGCCTTCCAATTCTTAAGGATAAGGTGGCGAACTGCAAGAATAATTGTATTAAATATACAAATCAAACGAGGGGAACTATTGTTAGCTGAGGGAAATAATAAAACTACATTTTGTAAGGTGATAGAGACATTTACACCATAGAGAGCACCAAGCCAGAAACAGATTTTAAGCCATAGTTGATTTAATTTGGGACACCACCAGAACATATGGAATAGATCCGCTCTAGACTTGGAGCACCGCGGACAGTTCCCCAAACTAGTAGGGAAAAACTTTTGAATTTTAGATGGATATAAATAATAATTATTCAGCAACTTCACGTGTGACTCTTTCCAGCTCATAGATAATCTACATTGATTCAGCATCTTAAAACTCAGGATAATCCTGTCATTATCAGTTCCCGGAATAGATGGGCACAACCACTTACTTATCCCATCCAAATACTTTTCACTTTGCTTTGAAAGCATGATGTCATACATCAAAGAGATGGATGTGTTTCCCGACTTAAACTTTTGAATTAAACTTTTAATATCCGACCACTCTATCATATTCCCAGCCTGCCAATTCTGACTATATGTATAATGTCGTATCTGAAAATAGGCATACATATCTGATCTAGGCAACGCATAAGTTTGAAATATATATTCCGATGTATGCACCTGACAGTCTTCATCCATCACTTGTTTTACATACAGTAAACCTTTATCTGCCCAAGATTTAAATATCTTTTGATGAATACCCGGGGTAAATTGCGGATTACCCTGGATGGGGAGAAAATCTGAAAAGGTAGAATCTATACCTAAACATCCACAGAACTTATACCATGCTATAACAATGTTTTTAAATGACATCATTCTACAGATATTAGACGGAAGTTGTTTCGGTTTACAATGTAAGATGGCTTTTAATGAAAAAGGACGTATATAGAACGCCTCTTCCTGTCCTACTGCAATGAGATTAGTTTCAGTGATCCAGTCTAAAGCAAACTTTACCATGGCCACGATATTATATAGCTTAATATTGGGCAGAGCCAGGCCCCCCATATTTTTCTTCTGCATAAGCTTAGCTAAAGCTATTCTCGGTTTTTTTTCTTTCCATATAAATTTGGAAAAATAGCTATAAAGCTTCTTTGTATCTAGATTAGATATGAAAATAGGTAAATTTTGCACCATATATAAGAGTCGTGGGAAGATAATCATTTTTATTAAGTTTACCTTAGCAGAGATAGACAGTGGATAAGATGCCTAGAGCTGAAGATCCAATTTAATTTTTTCAAATAAAGATGAATAATTTGCTGCGTACCATAATTTCGGATTTCTATGTAATTCTAACCCTAAATATTTAACTACATTCACAACTTTAAATGGGATAATCCCCATATAGGGAAGCCTTTCGCCCACATACATGAGTTCGCTTTTATCTAGATTAACTAGGTAGCCCGAGAATGAGCTAAATTCAGCAAGTATTTGTACAATTACTGGAATGGTTAGATGAGCGTTATCCACAAATAGCAGGATGTCATCTGCATATAATAGTGACTTCAAACGATTAGCGCCAAGTGATATACCAGTTAGTATA
Source organism: Bombina bombina (assembly GCF_027579735.1). Taxonomy (NCBI): domain Eukaryota; kingdom Metazoa; phylum Chordata; class Amphibia; order Anura; family Bombinatoridae; genus Bombina; species Bombina bombina. The sequence goes on from NC_069509.1 coordinate 167,811,776, forward strand.
TCTCGGAATCGAATTGCCAAGGGTTCTATCGCTAGATTAAAAAGAAGGGGGGACAGCGGACAGCCCTGCCTAGTGCCACGTTGTAAAATAATCTCTTGTGACCGGATACCATTTATCAGCAAAAATGATCTAGGTTTTGAGTAAACTTTGCTAATATATTGAAAAAAATTACCAGCAAATCCAAAATTAATTAATGATCGAAATAGATGCTCCCAGACAATGGAATCAAACGCCTTGACAGCGTCTAGAGTCAGAACTGCTGAATCGCGAGTTACCGAATTATTAATGCTCTGCTCTGAGTTCCACGCATAATCAAGAAATGCAATTACCTTACGAATATTCTTAGATGAGCTTCTAGATGACATAAATCCTGTCTGATCTGGGTGAATTACATTCTGTAAACATCGGCCAAGCCGAGCTGCAATAATACCGGCCATTATTTTGTAATCAGTGTTAAGCACTGATATAGGCCTATAAGAAGCCGGATCCTCAGGGTTTTTTCCTTTTTTAAGTATGAGAGAAATGTTTGCCTCTACAAACCCTCTCGATATACTATTATCGGACAGATAATAATTATTAAATAATTCCACTAAGAACGGAACTAATTCATCTTTAAGCGATTTATAAAATTCAGCTGGCAGCCCGTCTGGGCCAGCTGCTTTATTTAATTTAAGGCCATCAATTGCTTTACATATCTCCTCTTTATTTACAGGTTGATTTAGCGCTACCAATTCTTCCGTTTGAATCTTGGGGGTACTAACCTTCGACCAGAAAATATCTTGATTATGCTGGCTTACAGAAACCGACGCATACAGTTGCTGGTAATAGTTATGGAACACTTGGCTGATCTCTATTGATTTGAAAAAACGATTTTCCCTATTCTTGATAACTGCAATAAAGTTTTTTTTTTTCCTGTTCTTAACTAGACGCGCCAGATGTTTTGCGGAACAACCATGGAAACTCTTATACTTTAAGCTAAGCCTCATCTCTTCTTCTTGAGATTTTTGCTTTAAGAACACGTCCCTTTCCTTTCTGGCCTCCAAATATGCATACCAGTTCATCGGAGAGGGATCAAGATTAACCTTGCTATAGGCCATCTTAACATTATTAGCTAATAGAAGTTCCTGCTCCTTCCTCTTTTTGGAGCATCTACTCATATAGGCAATAATCTCTCCACGCATTACTGCCTTAGCTGCCTCCCAATAAATCTCTAATTTATTCTTGTAGTCAGAGTTACATAACACATAGTCATTCCATATAGTTCTCATCCTAGATATAAACCTAGGACTAGTATATAAGAATCGGGGAAAAGAAAAAAATGGTACACTAACCCTGGTCTCTCCTACTCCTGTGAATGTCAACGAAATAATAGCGTGATCGGATACCATAAACTCACCAATCCCAGCACTAACCGGATATACCGATAATGATTCTGATATTAAAAAAAGATCAATCCTTGAGAATGTCCTATGAGCCTTTGACTCACACGTGAAAGCTCGTGTTTGTGGATTCTGTATTCGCCAAATATCAGTCAAGCTAAATTTGTTACAGAATTTTTTAAAATACTTCGCATTTCTCTTATATTCTGCAGTGTTCTTATTTGAGAAACGATCTATTCTGGACATATCGTCATATTAAAATCTCCACATAAAATAAGATTTTCCCTTTGATATGGAAATATTTTGTTCTGGATCAGCTCCCAAAATTGAGATGAAAACTTATTAGGGGCATATATATTGCAAAAAATATATTTTACACTACTGATCATTACTTGAAGCAAAATATATCTAGCTGCGGGATCTATCTCTACGTTAATAATTTTGTATTCTAAATCTTTATGCAATAAAACTGCGACTCCTCGTTGTTTATGGGGGCCGGAGGAAGAGATTACTTTACCAACCCATTTTGTTCTAAGCTTAGCGGCTTCCGCCCCATCTAGGTGGGTTTCTTGTAGGAATACTAACCCTGGTTTTTCTTTAGCTAGTGTTTTAATAACTAGTTTACGTTTACTCGGGGAGGAAATCCCTCCCACGTTCCAAGATAGGACTTTAAATCCGACTTCCCTCATCCAGCCTTAAAATATATATAGCCCTGAAAAAAAAAGGTACGGGTGGGCAACAGCGGGGGGGGGTAGGAAGAAAGAAGAGAAAAAAAAAAAAAAGACTTAAAAACGTTACTCTTAACACAGATTACAATAGCTCTCTCTAGAGACAGATTCCTGACTCTTTGTGAATTAATACACAACAAAAAACATAGATTAAACATATCTGTGCTAAAAATCAAATAATATTTGATAAGAAATAAAATATATATATATATAAGTGCGCTATCTTCCGCACCTTCATACTAGTTACTGTCTTTCTAGATTAGCTTAAATTTCTAGGCTTTTCATAAATTCTTGGATTTCTGAGACTTCATTGAATATAAATTTAGATCCTTTATTTTCAACTATAATTTTGGCCGGATAGAATAAACTTGCTCTTATCCCTTTACCGATTAACTGTGAGCAAAAAGGTGCCATCATTCTTCTCCGCGCAGATGTCTCGGCGGAGAAGTCTTGAAACAGCAAAATCTTGCGGTTCGCAAATCTCAGGGTATCAGCTTTTTTAAAAAGCTTCAGAATCTCCAGCTTATCCTGAAATTTGAGAACCTTAAAGACACACATCCTAGGTTTAACCGACCCTGAGGTAGAGTTTCTCTTAGGGCCGACTCTGTGCGCCCTTTCAATTGCTAAGGGGAGCACATGAGCTGGAAAACCAATAGCCTGCGGGAGCGTAATAGAAGTAAATTTAATGAGATCGTCAAACTCGAGGGATTCCGGTAAACCAATAATTCTTATGTTATTCCGCCTGGAGCGATCTTCAAGATCCTCCAGGCGCAATTGCATATTATTTAGTTTGACCTGCTGTGATTGGATTACATTTTCTTGAGTAGTCAGTCTGTCTTCAACTGAGGAGATTCTACTCTCCGCTTCCCCCATTCTTCAGAGAATAACTTGACCTCAGCAGACAGTGTCATCATCTCTGTAGAGATAGTTCCTAATTCTTTTTTAATTTCCTCAAATTGAGGGGAAAAAATAGCAGTGAGTTGCCCGATTAATACCTGGGTATCAATAAGAGCTGGTACACTATCTGCTGACATATCTGGATTGGAGTCGCCCAATTTATTATTTCTTTTTTCCCTGGCTTTCACAGGCATTTTGGGCGAATTATTTTTACCAAGTGTTACAAATTTTTCCATGTAGTGAACTTCAAAAAAAAAAAAACCCGAATAAAAAAAGACCCTCGTGTGAAGTGATAAAAAAAAAAAAAAAAGCTTCCTGTGTAAAAAAAGTGAAGACAAAAAATAAAACTAATTTTAAATTTGTGATATATAAGTGTGTATATTTTTTTTTTCCCTTTTTCTTCCCCTTTCCTTCCTCTTCTTTTGTGTTCTATGTGACTAGTACTTCATTATCTTCATGATAATGCCTTTACTCAAAAATGTGTGAATACGATCAGTGTATAGTGCTTAAGGCCAATGACCTATATATACATAGAAAAAAAAAGATTTAATTTAGACTCCAATCTTAGAACAACCTATTGATACCCACTCTTCTGTGATCAGACTCAGCAAATAGGAATATTCAAAGCAATAACCAATAGGTACCCCTTACATGATCCTTTCTGCAGAAGTCTTAACTTAAGGAGGTATATCTAGACACACAATTACATCAACAGACTACTTGATATTACCACTATAAAGATGAAACAAACATCATAAACTTTGTCTCCTTTTTTTTTAACACAATCCTAATCCCCTCGGTCTAGCAGCGACTTTTAGTCCAGCAACAGTGTCAATTAATGTCCGTCAGGGCTTAGCCTGTTTAGACCATGTCTCTGATTATACTTAAATAGACAAAAAGCCCTGCTGGGCTATTACACAACCTCAGCTTTATCAGCAAGCCAAGTTTTAAATTTTAATGGGAAGTCCTCCAGTATCCCCTACACGGTATAAAAATGTCTCAGAGTCACTTCAAACTGATTTTCCAGTCACCCGCCTCCTTCAGGGGGTCGGAGACATATCAAGATCACCAGGACACAAGTGGTTCAAGAGACAGTTAGTGCCACAAACAATCAATATGGAATAAGCAATGAACCACCAATACGCTACCTCCTCTGGACCGGGAAGCGACGGCTGGAATACCCTTGTTCGGCAGCACTATTCCTGATAGATCTGTGCCGTCACCTTAACTGGCCATAGCAAACTTGGCCCTGCTGCTACCATCGGCACCTTGACTCTACTGCCCCAGGGGAGCGCGATTTCCAGGTCCCTCCGCGTAGTCACCACTCTCACTTCCTCAGCGCATCTGTAATCCAGCGACAGGAGGATCTGCGTCTTCCGATGACGCTACTACTCCGAGGCAACACCTCCACCACTCCGACCATCCACCTTTCGCGGATCTTGAGCTCCTCCTCACCTCAGACGGAGCTCCGGCCACAGGAGTAGACAGGGAGTCTAGTAAGTGTTTTTCTTAGCCTCAATGTACGATATCAGCAACATCTTAGTATCTGGTTGTTAACTTTTTCTTCTTAAATAATTGCTCAGCAGCGGTCATGCCCGCAGGCAAATACAGCCTTATAGGTTTCCTTTCCAGCTGGCGTTATTATGCCCAGCTACTGGCCCCCATGGTCCGACAGAAATGGGGCAAGGAATGAAGGCTTGGATTACTTTCGCCGGCTACACGCCGACATGGAGCAGCATGAACTTTAGCTCCGCCTTCTCACCGGAAACCTGTGCACTACTGGTTTCTAACTGAACATATGGGTGAGCCAATAACAATAGGAATATATATGCAGCCACCAATCAGCAGCTAGAACCTAGGTTCTTTGCTGCTCCTGAGCTTACCTAGACAAACCTTTCAACAAAGGATAACAAGAGAAGGAAGCAAAAGAAATAATAGAAGTAAATTGGAAAGTTCTGTCTAAATCATGAATGTCTCATTATGACTTTACTGTCACTTTAAGTGTCCTCTATGACTTCTTATATGTTAATAAACATTACTAGCATCGTGCGAATATGAAGTTACAATCAAAGAGTTATTTTTGCTTCTATCCACTGACCCCGTGTGCCATGTTTTTGTGTTATTGCAATGCACACCGCTCTATAGCTAGGGCTTCAAGCTGATGGAATGCAAATTAGAGCTGACAGCTAGTGTCACCTTTTGCCTCCATCCACTTCAGAACGTGGCTCACCAAGTGCAGAAATGCCAGCTAATTGTTAGCATCAGGCAATCCCCTGGTAAAGCTGCAAGTCCTTAAAGCTATATTAGCAGAGACTGCAGCTTCCCAAGTCATTAACATTTCCTATTTTGGAAGCTGGTTAACATAATCCTTGACTACCAAAGATGATTAGAAAATGTGTCACTGTCCTGTGCTTCTTAAATGTAACTTCTGTAATAAGAGTGAAAAATAAGGAAAAAACACATAATATAAAGAAGGCACAATATTATATTTGAATAACATGTTAAGAATACATTTTTTTAATGAAATCCTCATTTTAATAATCAAAATAATTTAAAAATAAATATTTGGAGATCATTCTATAAAATAATATATAATAGAGTGAGCAATGAGGGAAATGACATAGTGTAAAGAAGATGAAATATATTTATGAAAAATAATGGATTTGTAATACTTATATCATATAGGGTAAAATGTTACATTGTCACTAAAGCTGTTTCAGCTCCATTGAAAGTCATTTTGTAGATATTTGTTAAGCAGGTTTGAGCTAATTCATGTACATTTACATATATATTCATATACCTTTTCAATGTGACCTCTATTCATACAGTTATTAGTAGAACTGAATTTATACACATTGGGCTAGATTTATTCAGGCTGTTTAATTTGCGGTGAAGTTTAGCAATGACTCTATTTTTTCCTTTTGGGTAATACCAGTCTAAAAAAAACAACAACAGATTTTACCGCTTTAATAAGACTTGGGATTACCAACTTTCAGATCGATTACGAGTTTTGCGTTATCAGGGGTGCGGTACTAACTTGCACGTTATTGTCACCACTCACTTACCTACAGCACTGCTATTACAGGTTTTTATAAACCCGGCGTTAAAAGACAAGAAGTGAGCGTAGAGCAAAATTATGCTCCATACCGCACTCCAATACCAGCGCTGCTTAAGTCAGCGGTGAGCTGGTTGTACTTGCTCATGCACGATTTCCCCATAGACATCAATGGGGAGAGCCGGCTGAAAAAAAGTCTAACACCTGCAAAAAAGCAGCGTAAAGCTCCGTAACGCAGCCCTATTGATTCCTATGGGGAAACTAAATTTATGTTTACACCTAACACCCTAACATGAACCCCGAGTCTAAACACCCCTAATCTTACACTTATTAACCCCTAATCTGTCGCCCCCGAATCACCTACACCTACATTATATTTATTAACCCCTAATCTGCCACTCCGGACATCGCCGCCACCAACATTATACTTATTAACCCCTAATCTGCTGCCCCCAACATGGCCGCCACCTACATTATATTTATTAACCCCTAATCTCCCTCCCCCAATGTCGCTGCAACCTACCTACACTTATTAACCCCTAATCTGCTGCCCCCAACGTTGCTGCCACTATAAGAAACATATTAACCCCTAAACCGCCGCACTTCCGCATCGCAAACACTAGTTAATTATTATTAACCCCTAATCTACCTCCCCTAACATCGGCCGCCTACCTACATTTATTAACCCCTAATCTACCACCCCCAACGTCGCAGCCACTATTCAAAATTTATTAACCCCTAAACCTAAGTCTAACCCTAACCCTAACACCCCCTAACTTAAATATAATTAAAATAAATCTAAATAAAACCTACTATCATTACCTAAATAATTCCTATTTAAAACTAAATACTTACCTGCAAAATAAACCCTAAGATAGCTACAATATAACTAATAGTTACATTGTATCTAGCTTAGGGTTTATTTTTATTTTACAGGCAAGTTTGTATTTATTTTAACTAGGTAGAATAGTTATTAAATAGTTATTAACTATTTAATAGCTACCTAGTTAAAATAAATACAAATCTACCTGTAAAATAAAACCTAACCTGAGTTACACTAACACCTAACACTACACTACAATTAAATCAATTACCTAAATTAAATATAATTAACTAAAATAAATACTAATACCTAAATTACAAAAAAACAAACACTAAATTACAAAAAATAAAAAACAAATTACAGATATTTAAACTAATTACACCTAATCCAATAGCCCTATCAATATAAAAAGCCCCCCAAAATAAAAATAAAAACCCTAGCCTAAACTAAACTACCAATAGTCCTTAAAGGGGCCTTTTGCGGGGCATTGCCCCAAAGAAATCAGCTCTTTTACCTGAAGAAAAAAATACAAACAAACCCCCCAACAGTAAAACCCACCACCCACACAACCAACCCCCCAAATAAAACCCTAACTAAAAAAACTAAGCTCCCCATTGCCCTGAAAAGGGCATTTGTATGGGCATTGCCCTTAAAAGGGCATTTAGCTCTATTGCGGCCCAAACCCTAACCTAAAAATCAAACCCACCCAATAAACCCTCAAAGCATCAGAAATAGTGTGATGACTTTACACAAATTCACATTCTTTTACAAACTGTTAGACTTAATTTCACTATGGCAGAGAGGCAATGGGCTGCTCTTTTACAATCTTTACTGTAAAGACCAGCTATGTCTGCTGTCTCTCCACAGCTGGTGCATACTGGCGTATCCTCTCTAATATATATCTGACAGGACTTAGTATTGACAGAATTAGGAGGGAGATCACTATTAAAGAACTCTTGCTTCCTATTCTGCCTTATTTGTTTCAGTGTTCAGTTTTCTAAAAGCCAATCATATAAATTCATGTTTAATTAACAATTTAATATTTTCAATCTTTTTTACAACTAACATGTTTTAATGTAAAACACTAAAATGCAATCATTAAATATATTATCAAAATATTACTACATGCGTCATAATTTTTAAACATGATATGAAATCCATTGCACATTTCCAGCGTTTTGTCATTGCCCAATACATGATATTTCCCACATCAAAAACAATGTAATGCGGAAAACAAAATTACAATTGCAACACTTCGAGAACACGTTTGTGTAAGAGTTATGTAAATGTTTGTAATTGTATAATATCCACATGCCTATTTTATTTTGGTAAATTAGTCTTTGCTAGATAGAACAAAAGGTGTCTCGGACGCTGGCTGTTATCGTTCTAGTGGCATGGCCGCCATTTTTCACCTACACCTCGGCGCAGCATGCTGAATTCATATTGTAAAGTATCTAGTCTCAGAGTTGTGTTTCGCTATTTCAAAGCTAATGAACTTGTCTCGTTTTTATTTTATTTCTCTTAAACTGCTTTCAAGTTTTCCGAATTGCATATATTAGATTGGACTGTTCTATAGAGGGTTTTTTTTTGTTTTAATTAGTTTGTTCAAAAACATTTTTGAAGGTTTTCGGAATACCAGTATCCTTCAAAGTGGACCACGTTCTATGCAGCAGGAACAGTTATAAGGTAATAATAGAGCTAAACATACAACTTGCGGATGTTACATGGGGCAAGTAAAAAAATTATTTTTGTTGAAACGTGGCAAATTTTTGTTCTGTATGATGTTAGTTTTGCATTACATCGAGTTGTAAATAAAAAATATATATATATAAAAAACATCCAGTATGTCTGCCTTTAGGGAGTTCCGATAAGGTTAAATAAAGATGTGGTCATAGTTTATTGAAAGTATAAAAAAATATTTAACTTGGGTCTCTTGAAAACTGAGTGGCCACTCTGTATTTTTTGCCACAACATTTTTAAAATAAACCAGTTTCAGCAACTAAGACCCATGTATTTAGTAGTTGCTATGCAAGTAAAACGTGCCAACCTAAATGTTTTAGTCACCTGTTAAATATGTCAGAGCTTCATACGGCACGTCTTCATACTCGTTCAGAAACATCTGAATCTGTCTCATGCTTATTCGTAGGTCAGACTCGTTGAATTCATAGGGAATGTTCCAGCCTGCAAAAGTAACATTCAATTTATAACTACTGATTAGATTTTCAAAGAAGATGTATTTGCAAGACAAGCACAAATCATTTCATATAGCATTGTCAGAAACGTATCACTCAAAACACAGCAATATAAGAAATTGTGTAAGGTATTGAAAATCTTTCAAAAAAGGAAAGAAGCAATGTAGTATATATACCATATGTACGTGTATACCGTATGTACGTGTATACCATATGTACGTATATACCATATGTACGTGTATACCGTATGTAGTGTATACCGTATGTACGTGTATACCATATGTACATGTATACAGTATGTACGTGTATACCATATGCACGTGTATACCATATGTACATGTATACTGTATTTACGTGTATACCATATGTACATGTATACCATATGTACGTGTATACTGTATTTAAGTGTATACCATATGTACGTGTATACCATATGTACGTGTATACCATATTTACGTGTATACCATATGTACGTGTATACCATATGTACGTGTATACCGCATGTACGTGTATACCATATGTACGTGTATACCGTATGTACGTGTATACCATATGTACGTGTATACCGTATGTACGTGTATACCATATGTAGGTGTATACTGTATGTAGGTGATTAGCATATGTACATGTATACCATATGTACATGTATACCATATGTACGTGTATACCGTATGTACGTGTATACCATATGTACGTGTATACAGTATGTACGTGTATACCATATGCACGTGTATACCATATGTACATGTATACCGTATTTCCGTGTATACCATATGTACGTGTATACTGTATTTAAGTGTATACCATATGTACATGTATACCGTATGTACATGTATACCATATGTACGTGTATACCATATGTACGTGTATACCGTATGTACGTGTATACCATATGTACGTGTATACCATATGTACATGTATACCGTATGTACGTGTATACCATATGTACGTGTATACCATATGTACATGTATACCGTATGTACGTGTATACCATATGTACGTGTATACCATATGTACGTGTATACCGTATGTACGTGTATACCATATGTAGGTGTATACTGTATGCAAGTGTATAGCATATGTACATGTATACCATATGTACATGTATACCATATGTACGTGTATACCGTATGTACGTGTATACCATATGTACGTGTATACCATATGTACATGTATACCATATGTACGTGTATACCGTATGTACGTGTATACCATATGCACGTGTATACCATATGTACGTGTATACCGTATGTACGTGTATACCATATGTACGTGTATACCGTATGTACGTGTATACCATATGTACGTGTATACCATATGTACGTGTATATTGTATGTACGTGTATACTGTATGTACGTGTATACCATATGTACATGTATACCATATGTACGTGTATACCATATGTACGTGTATACCATATGTACATGTATACCATATGTGCGTGTATACAGTATTTACGTGTATACCATATGTACGTGTATACCATATGTACGTGTATACCGTATTTACGTGTATACCATATGTACATGTATACCCTATGTACGTGTATACCATATGTACGTGTATACCGTATTTGTACGTGTATATCATATGTACGTGTATACCATGTGTAATAATGTACGTGTATACCGTATGTACGTGTATACCATATGTACATGTATATGTATACCATATGTACGTGTATACCGTATGTACAAGTATACCGTATTTACGTGTATACCATATGTACATGTATACCATATGTACGTGTATACCATATGTACATGTATACTATATGTACGTGTATACCATATGTACGTGTATACCGTATTTACGTGTATACCATATGTACATGTATACCATATGTGCGTGTATACCGTATTTACGTGTATACCATATGTACGTGTATACCATATGTACGTGTATACCATATGTACGTGTATACCGTATTTATGTGTATACCATATGTACGTTTATATCATATGTACGTGTATACCATATGTAATAATGTACGTGTATACCATATGTACGTGTATATCATATGTACGTGTATACCATATGTAATAATGTACGTGTATACCATAGGTACGTGTATATCATATGTACGTGTATACCATATGTAATAATGTACGTGTATACCGTATGTACTTGTATACCATATGTAAATGTATACCATATGTAATAATGTACTTGTATACCATATGTACGAGTATACCATATGTACGTGTATACCGTATACACATTTACAGGGCTGCACATTTTCACTAGTCACCAGTACGGGGTTAAATGACGATGAAATTACATTTTTTGCCTGTATTTAGCATTAATAGGGAGCTAGAGCTATTTTTTTCCCATCTAAAAGAATATTGCAAAATGTATTGCACTGTTTTGTATTCTTTAAAAATGAAGGTTCCTGTGCTGAAATAAATGTAGCCCCAGGAGTCAGAAGCACATGATCAAACACTTCCTCTTAGTCCCACCTTAAATTTAAAAAACTTTTAATTCATCTTTACATGCAAAGGATATTTGTAACCTACTTAACTTATCTCTGTTTCATATACATTTTTAGTAGTATGTCCCTTTATGTGAACTAGTAACTTTGTTTCAACATTAAACCAGCACTATATATATATATATATATACACTATGGGTCAGTCCAGATTACAAGTTTCGTTCGTAAGCAAACACTGCCAGAAGTACATTTTTAAGAAGTTGAAAGTAAAATGTTTGTGTGCAAGTGAAAGTCTATGCTCGCTAACTGTAGGGCTTCGGATATCACGACTGCGCTCTCCTCATAGAATTCAATGGAGAGTGAAAAGGGAAAAAACCTATCGCTCGTGTGCTAACCCATCAGGAGTTAAACCTATATTTACTTTCCAATGTTCTTCACATAGAAGAAAATGTTCTATTAATTTTAAAATATATATTTCTATATATAACTGATGTATTTTTGTAAAATATATATATATATATATATATATATATATATATATATATATATATATATATATATATATATATACACACAGATATATATAGTAATATCTAATTAAAAATGCATAGAAAAAATATTTACAGTACATACACAGTAAAACGCATTATTAAATATTAAAATTTATTTAAAATTATTTTACTTGTTTTCAGGTATTTAAGTGGAAAGGGCTCCAAAGTACAACATACATATACATATATAAATGCATAAATACAAGTGTATATACATATATACATACATATACATTATATATTATTATAGCCCTTACCATTCAAATACCTTGTCGTATACCAAATAACTTTTAACCCTTATAACTTTTTGTTTAAATATTTATATGAATAATTTTATTAGATAGTGTAAATATAAGTGTAACTGTTAATTTAAATGTAATTATGTGTGTTTAATGCGGTCGCGTTTACTTTCAACTTGTAATACCGGTGCACGTTTACACGGGCGCGATATTTTAGCGCCACTTGTAAACTAGCCCTATATGTATTATAACATTAAAACTAAGAGACAATAAAGTGCAAAAATATATATATATCACATAGTTAAAGACAGCTCCAGAGAGTGCTTGCTGAACACATCTGGTAAGCAAATGACACGAGGCATACATGTGTATGCCAATCAGCAACTAGCTCCCAGTAGGGCATTTATGGTCCTGAGAATATCTAGCTATGCTTTTCAATAAAAGATACCAAGAGCATGTAGTAAATTTGATAATAGAATTAAGTTAAAACATTTCTTAAATTGCACGCTCTGACTCATTAAACATAAAGATTAATTTAGATTTATATGCCCCTTTAATTAACATTAGATGTTGCGGCGCCTGTCAGTACCCTTTAAACATTTGTAATTATCCTAAACAAATACATCACCTAATGGTCCAAAGTTCCTTCTTTCTTGCACTAGAGCATGGAAAAAACAAAGCCCAAAAAGCAGTTTCTGCCACATTTCGGTTTTCTTGCAGCTATTGAAGAAAGCAGAGTCGGATATCGGGTCATTCAAGTACGATCGCAGCAAGTTCGCTCTCAGTCCCTTTGGGGGCTCATTGGTCATTTTCACACCGTTCTGAAGAATACTGACTGGAAATTTGTCGGAGGGGTAGCTGGTCAGCCACAGCCTAAAATATGAATACATCACATTATTTAAATATACATTTATTTTATCTTCATAGACATAGAAGTCAAACATTTTCAATAAATCTTCCAGCACTGGTCTGCAAGTTAAAGGGACATGAAACCCGAAATGTTTCTTTCAGGATTTAGATAAACAATTTTCTAATTTTGCTTTATTCTCTTGGTATCCTTTCTTGAAGGAGCAGCAATGAACTACTGGGAGCTAGCTGAAGACATTGGTAAGCCAATCATAAGTGGAATAGATGTGCAGACACCAATCAGCAGCTAGATATGCTTTTCAACAATAAATACCAAGAGAATAAAGCAAATTGGATAAAAGCTATACATTGGAAAGAGCTATCTAAATCATGAAAGAGAATGTTTGGGTTTCATTTCCCTTTAAGGGTTTGTGCATTTAGAAGGGGGTTTGTTTGTGCAATCCAACCATTTCAATACAAATCAGGCCTCTCTTTAAACACAGAACGTGCAGAGAGAGAAGCATAAAAAGCAATTGCATAGCATGTAGGATTAGAAGACATTATTCCTTGTTGTGACTGTGGCCTGAATTCACTAAAGCTTGAAGGCTGAGGGGCATATTTATCAAGCTCCATATGGAGGTTGATGCCCTGTGTTTCTGGCGAGCCTTCAGGCTTGCCGGAAAAAGTAGTTATAAAGCAACAGTCAAAAGACCGCAGCTCCATAACTTGTCCGCCTGCTCTGAGGCGGCGGACAGAAATCAACCCATTCGAATACGATCGGGTTGATTGACACCCCCTGCTAGCGGCCGATTGGCCGCAAATATGCAGGGGGCGGTATTGCACCAGCAGTTCACAAGAACTGCTGGTGCAATGATCAATGCAGACAGCGTATTCTGTCGACATTTATCGATGTGCAGCGGAGATGACACGCTACATCGTATCATGTCTGCTCGTACATTAATAAATTGACCCCTGAGACTGAGACCAAAGTGCAATACGATGGAAAAAGGCTTCATTGCTTAAAACACACTGTACTCCATAGTTTAACAGATACACAAAAGGGTGCATTTCCCATAATAATAAAGTCAACCTCTGGATCTAGATAAATTAACTAAACACTTTATGATGGCAAGACCAGTATTTGTATACTTAGCATAGTTGTAGCACAGTCAGACAGCATCTGCTGATATATACAAGGGACATTGCAATGTATTACTGGCCATAGCCAGGGAGCTTACAGCTTTGCCGTTCCAAAGCAGGAAATCACTGGTTGCCAGTGAGGAGCAGCAGTCGCCTTCTCGCCACTGACCAGCAGCTCCCGACAGGGACTTCATCTGTGTTAAACAGCTTTGCAGGAGTTAAAGACGGACCTAGTTGCTTTTGCTGATGGAAGCTGTTTAAACATCTCTATATACTTTAATGGAGATATTTGCTGTTGCCACCGGTTTACACAGCTTGTAATACCAATGGAAACTAGGCCATAGCTAGCTAGGGTCACTACTACAAACATGGGCATTAAAGGCATTAAAACATCCCTTTAAAACAAATACTGTACACAAACATAGGAGGAACTTTTCTCAGCTTCAAAAGCAGCAATCATAAACCCCATGGTAAATCAACATGACAAATTCTGGCGAACAACATTACACCAGATTTCAGATGTTCGTCACTTTTCTCAGTATGCAATGCCTTACCCAAGTTCCCAGCATGCTGTGCTTTACATATTTGGTAAATCAATGCATTAATCCCTTTAACAGGACATTATAGTCTTTTTTATATATATATATGCACAGTTTAATATCAGCAATTTAGCTGAAGATCTGCATATAAAATAAAAAATGCTTTAAAACTGCCACATTAGTAATGATTTACAAAACTACTTGAATATTCTTATGAGTATATTTATCTTTTCGCCCTCTATTGTGGTCAATTAGTGCTGGCTGCACATGTGTTTGTTCATTGATCTAATAAATCACAGTCATATTTGTAGCTGGATTAGGCAAATTGCAGCATTTTTAAGGAAACCTAGGTTAAAAAAAAAGCGCTTTCTGACCTCTTTAGGTACTATGGGCAAAGAACACAAAAACAAGGCATTTGAAAGCAAAATAAATAATGAATGTAAACTGCATTTTTTTTCGATTGCATGATTAAAAATTTTATAATCTCAATGTGTTTCATATTTTTCTAATATAATATTTAGTTTTATTACAAAAATATTAACATTAAACAATAATATCACCTTGGTCAAAAACGGTGCATAATTTATATGCAGAATCATTAGAAACTTTTTTTATTTTGAAAGTAAATTCATTTTAACACTTTTGGTTCCACAAAATCAGCAACATCTTGCTTAGTATATGAATGTCTACACAGAGCCCTTCAGAAATCACTCAGAATACATAAGTAGCAGTGTTCATAAGTTGCTTTGTATTTTCAATAATGAGCTGTACGGATTTCTTGTGATGTGGAAGCCGCTGCGTACTTCAAAACATAACAAAGAAACCTAGCAATCTGTGTAATAAACAGCGGTACAATCTAAAAATCTCAATAGGAAACATATTGTATATAACAATGAAACAGAGAAAAGAATTACAGAAAAAAACACATTTATGATACAAGCTATACAACTATTGCAGCATTATTACATTTTCAAAGAAGCCAGATGAACACTTTTTTTAAATAAAATGATTCCTGTACCTATGACACAGTAAGATTAATTACAGCAGTGACAGCTGGGAATTGTTTCAATTCTTTGTGTCTGATTATCCTATAACACAAGTGACAGTTACATACCTGAACTTCTCATTGGTATTCTCAGACACTATGGTCTCTTCACAGATTTTCTCTAGTGCTGGCATCCAGCTGGTGGCAAGGTGACAGTTCTGCAAAACGACCCATGTCCCATCTTTAATAGCCTGTGTGATCATATTTGCTGCTATGGGTCCCTGGCCCTGTCCGAGGGAAATGGTCTGAAGGTTTTCTCCCCCCATGCCAAGGTCTTCTGCAAACTTTAACAAGCCTGATGTACAAGTAAGATAGAAAACATATAAATACACATAAGTGCACACTGCAAGCACATGTACGAGATCTGTATATATATATATATATATATATATATATACCAGCTAGTTTTACCAAGCTGCACCTCTGTAATATATGATTGTAGTATTTAAAGCATAATTAGTGAACATTGTAAATTTGCATAAAGTGCCAAAATGATTTTATATATAGTTAGACTTTTATGTCCCTTTAAAAATCCATTGCCATCTTTTATAAAACATCTAATATCTTCTAAATAATAACTAATGGCTTGAAAATTATATGACAAAATACATTTTTGTTTTTGATGTCTTCAAATATGCAAAACTAAAGTCTTGTTTTTAATGGATTGAAGAATGAAGTGTGTGTGTGTCTTTATGTGTGCATTTGTCTGTATATCTGTGTGTGTTTGTGTGTACGAGTATGTCGTTGTGTGTATATATATGTGCCTTTATGTATGTGTGTGTGTGAGTATGTCTTTGTGTGTTTATGTTTGTATGTGTATGTCTGTACGTGTGTGTGCGCTTGAGAGTTTGTATGTGTGTGTACATATGCGTCAGTATGTGTGTATGGATGAGTGTGTGCATGTGTGTTAAAACAAAAGAACAAACCTACATTTTTACCGAAATGGTCTGAAATTACCTGCCATAGGGTCAGCACCAGGTGATAAAACAAAAATCAATGGTGCACAACAGTTTGAATCATTATAGCTCCCAGCGAGGTCAAACGTTGGTGGTTCAATGTATGTTCTGCCCATGTTTTGTGCTATGAATTCCTGAACAGCAGGAACCATTTTATCAGGTCTAAGACATCTAAGAATAACCATTCGATTAATTCCAGTCAACAGTTGCCACTCATCTGGTAATTCCTCATCTTGGGGTTGAAGTGAGTCATAAATATTTTTCCATTTTGAAAGGTTGTCCTGTATATGATTCATGAACCCATGAAGTGGTTGTAAATTGGAAGCACGTACAATCTCAGCCCAAGATTTATCAGATAGCCATCCAGGAGCAGGGTTTGGATATGGATTATCAAGTGCTACACCACCTGTTAGAAGGAAACGCCAAATCTCATCATTTATTTTGTCTTCTCCTTTCATAATACCTATGGTCAAAAGAAGTGAGAAAAGGAGTTTGTCTTTTTCAAACAAAGAGCGGCAGACATTATTATAAATATTTTTTGTAAAATGTTCTTTTATATTTGCTATTCTTTCTTGAAGATCTTCACTCTTTTTACTGTGGGCAAGTGAATGAACATAAAGGTTAATAAACCATGTTAGTGAATACTGGTACATTGGTTCAATGTTGGCCAAGTCAGAAATACAGAAGAAGGCAATGGATGAATGAACAGCAACTGGTTTGTATCCCATTCTTGTTTGATCAATTTCTTTCTCAGTTGCAGAGGCAATTTGTTGTTTTTCTGAAATTTCCTCTGAAAGTAGCTTTGAAGATGACAAAACTTTAATAGCTGTTTCATCTTCTAAAATATTTCCTTGTGAAGTAGAGAGAACTTCTAATATTTTGTCCTCTATGTCTTTTAGTTGCTTCTTGTTGGTTGCACTTTCTATGATGAGTTGATTCTTCTTTTCCTCCAGTTCAGGTTTTTCTTTTGCAGCTACAATACCAAGAAGTTGATCTTGAAGACCCAACGGTGTTATCATAAAGTTTAGCAGACACACCTTCACAGCCACTTCTGGGAGATAGTGTGGATTTCTTAAACGAGTGGTCATATAGAGTCTAAAATCTTTTGAGTATTCTACAATGTTTTCACCTAGTCTAATATACTCCACACCTTGCTGTTTAAATGTTTGTTTTAGCAACAGGGGCTCCAAAATGGCATCTATTTCCTCACCAAGGTTTTCAAGTAAGACTGGATTTCCAAACTGAATAGCATTTTCTAAAGTTCTTGTATAATTTGCATCTGTGAGCTTGATAACATATAGCTTATTGGTTTTTTCCATGTTTTTTATCCATTTATTGGCTTGTCCTTGAGGATCAATCATCAAAGACCATCTTCTTGAATTAGACACAATAATACCATTGTCTATTGAGAAAGAGTCAACAGGCAAACCTGCTATCTGCCATGCACGGATTTTAACTGGATCTCCTAAAGTAGTATTCAGACTAAAGTCATTTGAACAAGGAATCTTCTTCTCTTTGCATATAATTTGCCATTGGTTTTGACATTCTGTACGATAGTCTACTGTAAAAGCTCCTAAATAGGCAACTGTGCCGGAAGATAGAAGTACATCTCCAGTAAGGTTTGTGTACTTTATTCCTAATAATCTTGCAGCTTCTGTCCATCGGTCTTTCTCTCCTCCTAAGCCACTAATAAGTTTCTCAGCCCGTATCAATTTCTGAGAACAGATTTCAATATTCTTAGCAAGTTCTTCCTTCTTGTCATTCATAGCATTAAATTCATCATTCAGTGCTTGAAGACGGTCTTCTACGGCCTTAAGCTCTGCTCGTTTTATATTCAGCTGCTGCATTTGTATAGCAAGTTTGTCTTGTGCTTCTTTAAGACGTTCACGTTTTGGTGCAACTACTTTTGCCACTCGATCATATATCTCCATAGCTCTAACCCATTTGCATAGACCTTCACAGGCTGAGGAAACATTTTTAATAACGGAAGGATGAAAATCAGAATTGCCAATAAATTTTTCTCTGATCCTCTTCATAATTATAGGAGAGATGTTATCTTTATCATAGACCTTTAAACTCTCAAGAAACTTCAAATCTCCCAGTACTTTTTTGGATGGTCCCCAGAAGTCCTCCACCATTTTACCTGAGTAAATTGAAAAAAAAAAAAAATTAAAAAAATATTACCCAAACTATAAATAGTTGAATTTTGAAAACAGATAGGGCAGAGAGTAATACGCTAACATTGGAGCTAAAGCGAAAATGGGTATATCGCTCATGTTTGCATGCAATGGGTTTGAAAGTAAATGTGATCGCTTGAGCACAATTAAATTGACGCACATCAGGATAACGTGACCTCAGAGCTCTGGTTAACTGTAACACCATCTAATAAAAATTATTAAAAAAAAACATTGCCTTAAAAAGTTATAAAAGCTCAAAGATATGAGATCTCAGGTGTTAGAAAGAAAAAGGCAGGCAAAGGGCTTTAACATAAAGATACACACAGATACATGTCTAAATATGTATATATGTGCATTAATATATATATATATATATATATATATATATACATATTTGTGTACATATTGCAGTCTTATTACAAGTTCAAAGTAAAAAGTTGTTGCTTGTGCGCTAACCTGATGCAACGCCCCAACACCCCACTCGTACTCCCCCGATCGCATTTTCTCAAATGCACCAACCCGACATGAAAATATGAATATTTCACATTCCAATGTTCTTCACAAATCAGAATATGTTTCAAGTAATATGTATTTATGAATAAATAGAACATATTCTGCTATGTGAAGAACATTGGAATGTTGAATATTCATATTTTCATGTCGGGTTAGTGCATTTGATCAGGGTAGTACGAGTGGGGCGTTGCATCAGGTTAGCGCACAAGCAACAACTTTTTACTTTCAACTTGTAATAAGACTGCAACCCGACGCACCCAAAAAGCTTACTTCTAGCGCAGTTAGTACACAAGCGAAAGTGCTAAATAGCACTCCACTCGTAATTTAGCCCATAATGTTTCAATTATATAGGACATTTTAAATGTTATAAAATATTAACTTGAGTTTTTATGCTGTTTTTTTTAAGTGTAAGATCGATGATAATTTCTATCCAAATTAAGGGGATTGTTATAGTCAAAACTGAAATGTGCATGTGTGCATTTCAGTTCTGAATGGAAGCATTTTTGCAAAATATCTGTATTAGCAAAAATGCTTTTAAAAAAAGCTATTACTATTTCTGCGGCACACACCAGAATTTAAACATGGCACCCAAAAAGTCTGTGGTGGTTTGCGTAATCCATTACTGACATCATACTCGCCACAGCTGTTTCTCTGAGAAAGCGCAGGGTTTGAATAAGGGTGCACGGGGTACTATCAGCATATATGCATAGGCATTTCTGTAATAACACAACTCTATTGCAAAAATGATTTTATTGTTTAAAAAACAGAATTTATGCTTACCTGATAAATTTCTTTCTTTTGCGATGTACCGAGTCCACGGATTCATCCTAACTTGTGGGATATTGTCCTGACAGGAAGTAGCAAAGAGAGCACCACAGCAGAGCTGTCTATATAGCTCCCCCCCTTAACTCCACCCCCCCAGTCATTCGACCGAAGGCCAAGGAAGAAAAGGAGAAACTATAAGGTGCAGAGGTGACTGAAGTTTTCATAAAAAAAATACTATATGTCTTGAATAGACAGGGCGGGACGTGGACTCGGTACATCGCAAAAGAAAGAAATTTATCAGGTAAGCATAAATTCTGTTTTCTTTTGCAAGATATACCGAGTCCACGGATTCATCCTAACTTGTGGGATACCAATACCAAAGCTTTAGGACACGGATGAAGGGAGGGACAAGACAGGAACCTAAACGGAAGGCACCACTGCTTGCAAAACCTTTCTCCCAAAAATAGCCTCCAAAGAAGCAAAAGTATCAAATTTGTAAAATTTAGAAAAGGTATGAAGCCAAGACCAAGTCGCAGCCTCACAAATCTGTTCAACAGAAGCATCATTTTTAAAAGTCCATGTGGAAGCCACCGCTCTAGTGGAGTGAGCTGTAATTCTTTCAGGAGGCTGCTGTCTAATAAGCCAAACAGATGATGCTTTTCAGCCAAAAGAAAAGAGAGGTAGCCGTAGCCTTTTGACCTCTACGCTTTCCAGCATAGACAACAAACAAAGAAGATGATTGGCGAAAATCTTTGTTTGCCTGCAAATAAAACTTCAAGGCACGAACCACGTCCAAGTTGTGCAACAGACGGTCCTTCTTAGAAGAAGGATTAGGACACAGAGAAGGAACAACAATTTCCTGATTGATATTCCTGTTAGAAACAACCTTAGGGAGGAACCCAGGTTTGGTACGCAAAACCACCTTATCAGCATGGAAAACAAGATAAGGCGAGTCACATTGTAATGCAGATAGTTCAGAAACTCTTCGAGCTGAAGAGATAGCAACTAGACACAGAACTTTCCAAGATAGAAGCTTAATATCTATGGAATGCATGGGTTCAAACGGAACTCCCTGAAAAACTTTAAGAACTAAATTGAGACTCCATGGCGGAGCAACAGGTTTAAACACAGGCTTAATTCTAACTAAAGCCTGACAAAAAGCCTGAACGTCTGGGACATCTGCCAGACGCTTGTGCAACAGAATAGACAAAGCAGATATCTGTCCCTTTAAGGAACTAGCGGACAATCCTTTCTCCAATCCTTCTTGGAGAAAAGACAAAATCCTAGGAATCCTGATCGTACTCCATGAGTAGCCTTTGGATTCACACCAAAAAAGATATTTACGCCATATCTTATGATAGATCTTCCTGGTGACAGGCTTTCGAGCCTGAATCAAGGTATCTATGACCGACTCAGAGAAACCCCGCTTTGATAAAATCAAGCGTTCAATCTCCAAGCAGTCAGTTGCAGATTAATTAGATTTGGATGCTTGAATGGACCTTGAATCAAAAGGTCCCGTCTCAGTGGCAGAGTCCATGGTGGCAGAGATGACATGTCCACCAGGTCTGCATACCAAGTCCTGCGTGGCCACGCAGGCGCTATCAAAATCAAAGAAGCTCTCTCCTGTTTGATTCTGGCAATCAGACGCGGAAGGAGAGGGAATGGTGGAAACACATAAGCCAGGTTGAACGACCAGGGTACTGCTAGAGCATCTATCAGTACTGCCTGAGGATCCCTTGACCTGGATCAGTAACGAGGAAGTTTGGCGTTCTGACGAGACGCCATCATATCCAATTCTGGTGTGCCCCATAGCTGAACCAGTTGAGCAAACACCTCCGGATGGAGCTCCCACTCCCCGGATGAAAAGTCTGACGACTTCCAGTTCTCCACCCCTGGTATATACAGGGAGTGCAGAATTATTAGGCAAGTTGTATTTTTGAGGATTAATTTTATTATTGAACAACAACCATGTTCTCAATGAACCCAAAAAACTCATTAATATCAAAGCTGAATAGTTTTGGAAGTAGTTTTTAGTTTGTTTTTAGTTATAGCTATTTTGGGGGATATCTGTGTGTGCAGGTGACTATTACTGTGCATAATTATTAGGCAACTTAACAAAAAACAAATATATACCCATTTCAATTATTTATTTTTACCAGTGAAACCAATATAACATCTCAACATTCACAAATATACATTTCTGACATTCAAAAACAAAACAAAAACAAATCAGTGACCAATATAGCCACCTTTCTTTGCAAGGACACTCAAACGCCTGCCATCCATGGATTCTGTCAGTGTTTTGATCTGTTCACCATCAACATTGCGTGCAGCAGCAACCACAGCCTCCCAAACACTGTTCAGAGAGGTGTACTGTTTTCCCTCCTTGTAAATCTCACATTTGATGATGGACCACAGGTTCTCAATGGAGTTCAGATCAGGTGAACAAGGAGGCCATGTCATTATATTTTCTTCTTTTATACCCTTTCTTGCCAGCCACGCTGTGGAGTACTTGGACGCGTGTGATGGAGCATTGTCCTGCATGAAAATCATGTTTTTCTTGAAGGATGCAGACTTCTTCCTGTACCACTGCTTGAAGAAGGTGTCTTCCAGAAACTGGCAGTAGGACTGGGAGTTGAGCTTGACTCCATCCTCAACCCGAAAAGGCCCCACAAGCTCATCTTTGATGATACCAGCCCAAACCAGTACTCCACCTCCACCTTGCTGGCGTCTGAGTCGGACTGGAGCTCTCTGCCCTTTACCAATCCAGCCACGGGCCCATCCATCTGGCCCATCAAGACTCACTCTCATTTCATCAGTCCATAAAACCTTAGAAAAATCAGTCTTGAGATATTTCTTGGCCCAGTCTTGACGTTTCAGCTTGTGTGTCTTGTTCAGTGGTGGTCGTCTTTCAGCCTTTCTTACCTTGGCCATGTCTCTGAGTATTGCACACCTTTTGGGCACTCCAGTGATGTTGCAGCTCTGAAATATGGCCAAACTGGTGGCAAGTGGCATCTTGGCAGCTGCACGCTTGACTTTTCTCAGTTCATGGGCAGTTATTTTGCGCCTTCGTTTTTCCACACGCTTCTTGCGACCCTGTTGACTATTTTGAATGAAACGCTTGATTGTTCGATGATCACGCTTCAGAAGCTTTGCAATTTTAAGAGTGCTGCATCCCTCTGCAAGATATCTCACTATTTTTTACTTTTCTGAGCCTGTCAAGTCCTTCTTTTGACCCATTTTGCCAAAGGAAAGGAAGTTGCCTAATAATTATGCACACCTGATATAGGGTGTTGATGTCATTAGACCACACCCCTTCTCATTACAGAGATGCACATCACCTAATATGCTTAATTGGTAGTAGGCTTTCAAGCCTATACAGCTTGGAGTAAGACAACATGCATAAAGAGGATGATGTGGTCAAAATACTCATTTGCCTAATAATTCTGCACTCCCTGTAGATCGCTGATAGATGGCAAGAGTGAGTCTCTGCCCATCGGATTATCCTGGAAACTTCTATCATCGCCAAGGAACTCCTTGTTCCCCCCTGATGATTGATATAAGCTACAGTCGTGATGTTGTCCGACTGAAACCTGATGAATCCGGCCTAAGCCAGCTGAGGCCACGCCTGAAGAGCATCGAATATCACTCTTAATTCCAGAATATTTATCGGTAGGAGGGCCTCCTCCTGAGTTCACAAACCTTGTGCTTTCAGGGAATTCCTGGCGTCCGTCATCACAATAACCCACGCTGGCCTGCGGAAACACATTCTCCTGGACAGGTGATCCTGTGACAACCACCAAAGAAGAGAGTCTCTGGTCTCTTGATCCAGATTTATCTGAGGAGAAAAATCTGCATAATCCCCATTCCACTGTTTGAGCATGCATAGTTGCAGTGGTCTGAGATGCAAGCGAGGAAACGGAACTATATCCATTGCCGCTACCATAAGTCCGATTACCTCCATACACTGAGCCACTGACGCCGAGGAATGGAATGAAGAGCTCGGCAGGTGGTTAAAATCTATGATTTCCTGACCTCCGTCAGAAATATTTTCATGTCCACCGAATCTATCAGAGTTCCCAGGAATGGAACTCTTGTGAGAGGAATAAGAGAACTCTTTTTCATGTTCACCTTCCACCCATGAGATCTTAGAAAGGCCAACACTAAGTCCGTGTGAGATTTGGCAAGTTGGAAAGTCGACGCTTGAATTAAGATGTCGTCTAGATAAGGCGCCACTGCTATGCCCCTCGGCCTTAGGACTGCCAGAAGGGACCCTAGCACCTTTGTGAGGATTCTTGGCGCCGTGGCCAACCCGAAGGGAAGAGCCACAAACTGGTAATGCCTGTCCAGAAAGGCACACCTGAGGAACTGGTGATGATATTTGTGGATAGGAATGTGTAGATACGCATCCTTTAGATCCACGGTAGTCATATATTGACCCTCCTAAATCATTGGTAGAATAGTCCGAATGGTCTCCATCTGGAAGGATGGAACTCTTAGGAATTGGTTTAGGATCTTGAGATCTAGAATTGGTCTGAAGGTTCCCTCTTTTTTTGGGAACCACAAACAGATTGGAGTAGAAACCTTGCCCCTGTTCTGTTTTAGGAACTGGGCAGATCACTCCCATGGTAAAAAGGTCTTCTACACAGTGTAAGAACGCCTCTCTTTTTGTCTGGTTTACAGACAATTGAGAAAGATGGAACCTCCCCCTTGGAGGAGAATCTTTGAAATCTAGGAGATACCCCTGGGTTACAATTTCTACGGCCCAGGAGTCCTGAACGTCTCTTGCCCAGGCCTGAGCAAAGATAGAAAGTCTGCGCCCTACTTGATCCAGTCCCAGATCAGGGGCTACCCCTTCATGCTGTCTTAGTGGCAGCAGCAGGCTTTTTGGCCTGTTTACCCTTGTTCCAAGCCTGGTTAGGTCTCCAGGTTGGCTTGCATTGAGCAAACTTCCCCTCTTGCTTTGCAGCAGGGGAAGAGGAAGCGGGACCACCCTTGAAGTTTCGAAAGGAACGAAAAATATTTTGATTGGTCCTTGTCTTATTTGACTTATCTTGAGGGAGGGCATGACCCTTCCCTCCAGTGATGTCTGAAATGATCTCTTTCAGTGCAGGCCCGAATAGGGTATTACCTTTGAAAGGGATGGTCAAAAGTTTAGATTTAGATGACACATTAGCTGACCAGGACTTAAGCCATAACACTCTTCGCGATAAAATGGCAAAACCTGAATTCTTTGCCGCTAACTTAGCAAGATGAAAAGCGGCGTCTGTAATAAAAGAATTAGCCAACTTAAGGGCCTTAATTCTGAACAAAAATTTTCTTTAGGAGACCCTCTAACTTTTTATCCATAGGATCAATGAAAACACAACTGTCTTCAATAGGTAAAGTTGTACGCTTAGCCAGAGTAGAAATAGCTCCCTCCACCTTAGGGACTGTCTGCCATGAGTCCTTTATGGTGTCAGAAATGGGGAACATTTTCTTAAAAACAGGAGGGGGAGCGAACTTAATACCTGGTCTATCCCACTCCTTAGTAACAATGTCCGAAATCCTCTTAGGGACCGGAAAAACATCAGTGTAAACAGGAACCTCTATAATATTTATCCATTTTACACAATTTCTCTGGAACTACAATAGGGTCACAATCATCCAGAGTAGCTAAAACCTCCCTGAGCAATAAACGGAGGTGCTCTAGCTTAAATTTAAATGCCGTCATATCTGAATCTGTTCTGAGGGAACATCTGTCCAGAATCAGAAATCTCTCCCTCAGACAGCAAATCCCTCATCCCTACCTCAGAACATTGTGAGGGAATATCGGATACGGCTACTAAAGCGTCAGAAGGCTCAGCATTTGTTCTTAACCCAGAGCTACTGCGCTTCCCTTGCAACCCTGGCAGTTTAGATAAAACCTCTGTGAGGGAAGTATTCATAACTGAAGCCATATCTTGCAAGGTGAAAGAATTAGACGCACTAGAAGTACTTGGCGTCGCTTGTGCGGGCGTAACTGGTTGTGACACTTGGGGAGAACTAGATGGCGAAACCTGATTTACTTCTGTCTGAGAATCATTTAATGCCAAATTCTTATAAGTCAAAATATGCTGTTTGCAATTTATAGACATATCAGTACAATTGGGACACATTCTTAGAGGGGGTTCCACAATGGCTTCTAAACAAATTGAACAATGAGTTTCCTCAGTGTCAGACATGTTTAACAGGCTAGTAATGAAGCAAGCAAGCTTGGAAAACACTTTATTTAATGAAAAAAACACAATTTGCAAAAATGGTACTGTACCTTTAAGAGAAAAAAAAGGCATACACAAACTGCAAAACAGGTTAAAATTGCTTCAAAAATTCAGAAATTTTAACAGTGTAGGCACTAAGCTTTAGAAGGATTGCACCACAAGTAAAAAAGCAATAGACCCCCAAATGAAAAAAACAGATTGATAAGTGTCTAAAACCGGTTAAAACCCCCTAAAGCACATTGCCACAGCTCTGCTGTGGCCCTACCTGCCCTTAGAAAGCGATAATATGGGGTTTAAAGCTTCAATTAGTCCCTCAGAAGACTCTCAGGACCTCAGGAGAAGTTGCTTGCTGCTTGTAAATGTAGGCCCCGCTTACCTCACTCAATGTTGCTGGGGCCTACACAAAACTAAAAAACCCTGCCGGAAAGCCATGTGGGTTATAACCCCAAAGAACCCTCAAGCAAATGTCTCATAAAACAGAAAACGTTACTCCCCGACACATAAAAACGTTTGTCCTCAATTCACATAACAAACTGAGTGCCAACAACACATTAACCCTTTATGCAAGCTAGTAAAAACCTCTGATAACACTAGGATTACTGCTTACCCTTCACCTAATGGGGACACTGTCAGCCTTTCTGAGTTAACACAGTCTTTGCAGAAAATATGACTGAACATACCTCATTGCTGTATAGCAAGAAACCATTCCTCACACTGAAGTTTTCCTGTACTCCTCAGCTCATGTGGGAACAGCAGTGGACCTTAGTTACAAATGCTAAGATCATCATCCTCCAGGCAGAAATCTTCATCTATGTCCTGCCTGAGAGTAAATAGTACAACACCGGTACCATTTAAAAATAACAAACACTTGATTGAAGATAAAATGAAACGAACAGTTGAACACCTGTTCTCTTTACTCTTCCTGCTTAGAGCCAGCAAAGAGAATGACTGGGGGGTGGAGTTAAGGGGGGAGCTATATAGACAGCTGTGCTGTGGTGCTCTCTTTGCTACTTCCTGTCAGGAAGGACAATATCCCACAAGTTAGGATGAATCCGTGGACTCGGTACATCTTGCAAAAGAAAGATAGATAAATCCTTTTATTACCCATTCCCCAGTTTTACATAACCAGCACAGTTATATTAATATACTTTTTACCTCTGTAATTACCTTGTATATAAGCCCCTTATGACAGCCCCCTGATTACATGACTTTTTATTTATTATCTATTGATTTGCATTTTAGCCAATGCTGCCTCTTAAATAACTCCTCGGGCGTGAGCACAATGTTATCTTTATGGCCCACATGAGCTAGCAGTCTCCTGATGTGAAAAGCAAATAAAAAGAGGCTGTCTATAGTGGCTTAGAAATAGGCAGAAATTTAGAGGTTTTAAATGTTATAAAGTATATAAATATAACAATGTTGGCTGTGCAAAGCTGTGTAATGTGTAGTAAAGGAGTTACCTATCTTTTTAAATAATTTTGGTGTTGACTGTCCCTTTAAGTATCTTTAAGACTGTTCTACTGAGTGGATTGTGGATAAGCACTCCTACTGCGCTCAAAACAGTTTTCAAAATAACTAAAGAATATTCATTTTATTTAATTCAACATATTTTCTCATCTGCTTTTGCCTTTATCCTAATGGATGCAAGAACAACACAATGTCAATGTCAAGCGCTTCCATATTTGTGCGTTTACTTTTTGAATCATATTTCCTCATACAAAAAGCTAATAATATGTCAAGCATTTCTATTGTTGATAAGCATTCATTATAAAATACAAAGGATGTGGAACTCATTTATTGTTATCTTGCAATTTAACAGAAATATTAAAAATGTTCAGACAACATTTTTAAATGTAGCGTTTTTTTTAGTTTTTTTACATGCATTTTAAAAGAATACTATTATATTACAAAAGCTTGCGTCATATAAGTTATGTAAATGGTAAAATGTTATAAACCAGCTGAAGTGCCACTGCACATTAACTTAAAGCAACCTTTGGATACTTTACATAACTAACATACGGCTAGATTATGAGTTTTGCGGTATGAGTGAAAAAGCAGCGTTAAGGCTCTTTTTCACTACCGCTGTTATTACGAGTCTTGCAGGTTTAGCTGCACTGCACACTTTTTTTGCTGTAACGCAACGTAACTACCGCAGCTTTTAAACAGCTCTTTTTCAATGGGACTTCCTTTGCAGCGGTTTTACGAGTTTGCCTGGGAGGCCAAAAAGTGAGCGGCCTAAAACTACAAGATCCATAACGTAAACTGAAAGTCAGTAGTTATGAGTTTCGCGCTACAAAGCTGTAGGATAAAACTCATAACTAAAGTACTAAAAAGTACACTAACACCCATAAACTACCGATTAACCCCAAAACCGAGGCCCTCCCGCATAGCAAACACTAAAATAAAATTAATAACCCCTAATCTGCCGCTCCGGACATCGCCGCCACTATAATAAACATATTAACCCCTAAACCGCCGTACCCCCGCATCACAAACACTAGTTAAATATTATTAACCCCTAATCTGCCGTCCCCAACATCGTCGCTACTTACCTACACTTATTAACCCCTAATCTGCCGCCCCCAACGTCGCCGCCACTATACTAAAGTTATAAACCCCTAAACCTAACCCTAACACCCCCTACCTTAATATAATTACAATAAATCTAATAAAAAATTACAATCATTAACTAAATAATTCCTATTTAAAACTAAATACTTAAAGGGACATAATACTCATATGCTAAATCACTTGAAACTGATGCAGTATAGCTGTAAAAAGCTGACAGAAAAATTTCACCTGAGCGTCTCTGTATTTTACCTCACAATCTCCTCAGCTCAGCAGAGTTAGTTCTGTGTAAAAAGTTATACTTCACCTGCTCCCAGCTGAAGGTAAAAATAAAAAAAAATGAAGAAATGAACAGCAGCCAATCAGCATCAGCAGTGCTGAGGTCATGAACTCTTACTGTGATCTCATGAGATTTGACTTAACTCTCATGAGATTTCATAGTAAGCTTCCTTTACCTGATTGGTGAAATAATATGAGAGTTCAC
The DNA here is from genome assembly GCF_027579735.1 of Bombina bombina. Classification (NCBI taxonomy): domain Eukaryota; kingdom Metazoa; phylum Chordata; class Amphibia; order Anura; family Bombinatoridae; genus Bombina; species Bombina bombina. The sequence goes on from NC_069509.1 coordinate 167,841,344, forward strand.
AAGGCTCATCCCCTAAGCTGTCCTAGGACAGACACACTAAAATGCTGCTTAGAAGTCCTTTACAATGGGATGTGGCTACTGAGGAACTTTTGAGGTAAAATATATTTCTTTTTTATATAGAGATATTTTCTAGTCAGCTTTTTACAGCTATGCTGCATTACTTTCAAGTGTTTAAACATTTGGGTATTATGGCCCTTTAATTGTAAAATAAACCCAAAGCTAGCTACAATATAACTAATAACTAGCTAGCTTAGGTTTTATTTTTAATTCACAGCTAGGTTTTTATTTATTTTAACTAGGTAGAATAGTTAGTAAATAGTTATTAACTATTTACTAGCTACCTAGCTAAAATAAATACAAATTTACCTGTACACTGCAATTAAATAAATGACATTAATTAAATACAATTAACTAAATTACAAAAACAAACAAAGACTAAATTACACAAAATAAAAAAATAAATGATCAAATATTTAAACTAATTACACCTAATCTAATAGCCCTATCAAAATAAAAAAGCCCCCCCAAAATAAAAAAACCCTAGCCTAAACTAAACTGCCAATAGCCCTTAAAAGGGCCTTTTGCGGGGCATTGCCCCAAAGAAATCAGCTCTTTTACCTGTAAATAAAAATACAAACAACCCCCCAACAGTAAAACCCACCACCCACACAACTAACCCCCCAAATAAAATCCTAACTAAAAAATCTAAGCTCCCCATTGCCCTGAAAAGGGCATTTGGAAGGGCATTTAGCTCTTTTTCCACCCCAAACCCTAAGCTAAAAATAAAACCCACCCAATAAACCCTTAAAAAAAACCTAACACTAACCCCCAAAGATCCACTTACAGTTTTTGAAGACCCGACATCCATCCTCAAGGAAGCGGCAGAAGTCCTTATCGAAGCCGGCAGAAGTCTTCATCTAAGCAGGCAGAAGTCTTCATCCAAGCAGGCAGAAGTCTTCATCCAGACGGCATCTTCTATCTTCATCCATCCGACGAGGAGCGGCTCCATCTTCAAGACATACGGCACGGAGCATTCTCTTCTTTCCACGGCGACTGAAGAATGAAGGTTCCTTTAAGTGACGTCATCCAAGATGGCATCCCATGAATTCCGATTGGCTGATAGAATTCTATCAGCCAATCGGAATTCCGATTGGCTGATGCAATCAGCCAATGGGATTGAGCTTCAATCCTATTGGCTGATCCAATCAGCCAAAAGGATTGAGCTTGCATTCTATTGGCTGTTCCAATCAGCCAACAGAATGCAAGCTCAATCCTATTGGCTGAATTCTATCAGCCAATTGGAATCAAAGGTGAAAAAATCCTATTGGCTGATGCAATCATCCAATGGGATTGAGCTTCAATCCTATTGGCTGATCCAATCAGCCAAAAGGATTAAGCTTGCATTCTATTGGCTGTTCCAATCAGCCAATAGAATGCAAGCTCAATCCTATTGGCTGAATTCTATCAGCCAATCGGAATTAAAGGTGAAAAAATCATATTGGCTGAACCAATCAGCCAATAGGATTGAGTTTGCATTCTATTGGCTTATTGGAACAGCCAATAGAATGCGAGCTCAAACCTATTGGCTGATTGGGTCAGCCAATAGGATTGAAGCTCAATCCTATTGGCTGATTGCCTCAGCCAATAGGATTTTTTCACCTTTAATTCCGATTGGCTGATAGAATTCAGCCAATAGGATTGAGCTTGCATTCTGTTGGCTGATTGGAACAGCCAATAGAATGCGAGCTCAATCCTTTTGGCTGATTGGATCAGCCAATCGGAATTCAAGGGACGCCATCTTGGATGACATCACTTAAAGGAAACTTAATTCTTCAGTCGCCGTGGAAAGAAGAGGATGCTCCGCGCCAGATGTCTTTAAGATGGAGCCACTCCACGCCGGATGGATGAAGATAGAAGATGAAGTCTGGATGAAGACTTCTGCCGGCTTGGATGAAGACTTCTACCCGCTTGGATGAAGACTTCTGCTGGCTTCGATGAGGACTTCTGCCGCTTCGTTGAGGATGGATTTCAGGTCTTCAAAAACTGTAAGTGAATCTTCGGGGGTTAGTGTTAGGTTTTTTTAAGGGTTTATTGGGTGGGTTTTATTTTTAGCTTAGGGTTTGGGCGGAAAAAGAGCTAAATGCCCTTTTAAGGGCAATGCCCATCCAAATGCCCTTTTCAGGGCAATGGGGAGCTTAGGTTTTTTAGTTAGGATTTTATTTGGGGGATTGGTTGTGTGGGTGGTGGGTTTTACTGTTGGGGGGTTGTTTGTATTTTTATTTACAGGTAAAAGAGGTGATTTCTTTGGGGCAATGCCCCGCAAAAGGCGCTTTTAAGGGCTATTGGCAGTTTAGTTTATTTTAGGCTAGGGTTTTTTTTTATTTTGGGGGGCTTTTTTATTTTGATAGGACTATTAGATTAGGTGTAATTAGTTTAAATATTTGATAATTTATTTTTTTATTATGTGTAATTAGTGTTTTTTTTTAGTTCATTGTATTTAATTAATGTAATTTATTTAATTGTAGTGTAAGGTTAGGTGTTAGTGTAAGACAGGTTAGGTTTTATTTTACAGGTAAATTTGTATTTATTTTAGCTAGGTAGCTAGTAAATAGTTAATAAATATTTACTAGCTATTCTACCTAGTTAAAATAAATACAAACTTAGCTGTGAAAAAAAATAAAACCTAAGCTAGCTACAATTTAACTATTAGTTATTTTGTAGCTAGCTTAGGGTTTATTTTACAGGTAAGTATTTAGTTTTAAATAGGAATAATTTAGTTAATGATAGGAATTTTTTATTAGATTCATTTTTTTTTAGTTTGTTTTGTTTTTATTGAGGTATGAAATAATACAATAAAAAATAGACAATACTTCCAAAGTCATCAAATAAAAACAAACCATTGTACATTTGAGTCTGTTATGTCACAGAGTAATTACTATAAACAAAAAGTATACCTCACATTTTCTAATATTTTTCATTTGCAAAGAATAAGAACATTCTCCTAGAAACCTATAAGCCTCTCTTGAGCCTTAACAAACTGATACCATATTATGAAAATTGGAGAACCCAACTGTAAAAATTAAGACATTCTTAAATATAATATAAAGTAGAAAAGGGTAAGGGCCTGTTGCAACTTCTTAAAAAAGAAATAAGAAGCACAAAAAGATGAATAAAACAGGTAGCAGGGAATCAAAATTATTAAGGTATATACATATCTATATAGGGTAAATATATATGGTAGCTGTAGGTATGTGGTGTTCAATGTAAAATTTAATATTTAACCTGTAAAGGATGCTAAACAATCCTGCTAAGCTAGGTAGAAAAATTAAAGACAATATGATGTTATATGCGAGCTGTACTTATATATAAAAAAAGGGAAATTGGTAATGGTTGCGGTATAGACGAGACAAACCGCGTGAGTAATCCTCCTATACTAGGAGGCTTATTATGTGGTGGGGGGGGTGGAAGTTTAAGTGTAGTAGGTAACATATATTATGTGGCCTTGTAAAGCGATATAACTAGATATAACTAGATATAAGGTCTCGTGGGCATGCGCGTTACTAAGGGAGAAGTAGACATAAGCTAAGTACATATTAGACTAAAGTTATACCTGGTACAGTGGGGTGCAATATGAAGAGAAGTATAGCTATTTGCCTCAAACCTTCAAAGAGTATAAATACTAAATGTGAAGCAATAGCCTGCAGTAACAGCTAGTTAATGCTATACAAGTAGGTCCACATAGACCACATATACACTAGATGAGCATTGCTTAAACAATATTAACAGTTTGCATATTGTGGGGTGTAAATATTGTCTGAGAGTTAAAATCCTACCAAGTCACAAAACATAAAAAAATATTAACAGTAATGCCGATAGCTACGATACCTTAGGTTTAAAATGATTAGGGTACAGGGTCTGCGGTCTTATTGCTAATAGAAGCCATTGAAATCTGTAAGGATTAAAAACCAAATTGCAGGCATACCTATATCAAGCTAAATGTAGGTTTGTATTCCACTTTCTTAGGCGATGAAACCGCATCACTCGGGTATGGGCCCTATACCCAAGGACAGGTTCCTCTGCTATATTGAGAATTAGGTAGGTCCTAATGGTAAGCTATTCCACGTCAGCAGTCTATAACCATAACATTTCAAACTGCCTAGTAATAGAGTAGAGTTTGTCTGTAATTATATAAATATTGATAAGTCTTTTAGCTCTAATAAGTTTAGATAAATTAGTGTAGAGGAACATGATAACAGTATAATAAAAAAGAAAAAATGTTTTCTTCCATCCCTTTTCCTCCCTCTCTCTGTTTTCCTGTCCCTACTTTATATGAGAGAGAATATGTATGATCAGGGTGACACTAAAATCTAGTACGATGGCCTCTACAGGGAATTGAGAACTAAGGTCTTAAGGGAGAATAAGCTCTGGCATTACCCATAAAGCAAACATATAAAATTGCTGTAATATTTCACATTCAAATGTTTGTATGTAGCCTAGTGATTAGGGTGACTATACAGCCTAGATATGAGGGTACATATATGTAACGCTACAGGGTGAACATTATGATATCCCATCACAAACCAGGGGTAATAAGAGGAAGGGAAAACACACACACATGTCAGGGTGTGTTAAGAAAAAACAATACTAGTCCAGGTTGTGTATAAAAGTCATTTTTCAGGACTATACACCATCATCAGAGACATTTTAACTAAAGGTAAGAGTCCTAAGTGGGTCAGCAGCAATGTGTCCTCCCAAAACCAAGCCACTTTAGGAGAGAAGAAGGGCTGATAATGGGTATATGAACATGGTGTGCTGCCTAATGCTGTGCGTTTAAGATAAAAGTTCAGCCTACACCTGAGCGCCCCTGAGCTTGTTGAGATCTTATCATAGGCGAAATGCTCCAAGGCTGTGCAGGTCCACACTGTTCATCCAGGTGTCAACTAGGGCTCCATTCTGAGATGCCCTACATTCCCTCTAATCGCCCTCCAGCTGATTTACAGCAATCGGCATGCAGAGACTCCCTAAAACTGACGGGAGCCTCCCTGAAGATTTGAGGTAAGGCAACCAAAGGTACCGAGGGCATGGGTTGACCTGTAACGTCGTGGCTCGATCCTTGTTTCTCAAAGCGCCCATACTGCTCATCCGGGGTGCGGTGGTCTCAGAAGCCCACACACTTCTCCACAATTCCATTTCTGACCCCACTAGTTGCCACGTGGCTGCTCCATATTTGAATAGGGTGGCTGGGGCATCTTTTTGCAGACTCACCTTTGACTTCACTATGTTATCGACAAGAGCTATATCTTCTATCCGTGTCATCCCACATGGATTGCCCAAACAATCGCACGTCTTCCTTTTAAAGTCCACCATTAGGTCCATAATGGTCCATCAATTTTGCTCAACGCTCACTTCTTGCCTGCTAACGCCGGGTTTTTGTAAACCTGTAATAGCAGCGCTGTAGGGAGGTGAGCGGTGACAATAAGTTGCAAATTAGCACCGCACCGCTCATAACGCAAAACTCGTAATCTAGCCGACTGTCTCAAGTGACACAATCTCTAATTGGCTGCACTGTTTCAGCCTCCAAATAAAACGAACACTGTTAAATAGGGAGCAGAATATTTAAATACATAATAATACATATCAAATACAATTAACTTTAAAAAAAAAAAAAAACATTAAAAAAGACACACTTTTTAGCTTTTCCCCTTTTCTTCAAGTCTGAAGCAAAACTTATGAACAAGATGAAATTTGCAGATTTGGAGGCCCATTTATCAAGCTCCGTATGGGGCTTGTGGGCCCGTGTTTCTGGCAAGATCGCCACAATTCAACCCGATCGAGTACGATTGGGTTGACTGACACCTCCCTGCTGGTGGCCGATTGGCCGCGAATCTGCAGAGGGCGGCGTTGCACCAGCTGCTCACAAGAGCTGCTGGTGCAATGCTGAATACGGAGAGCGTATTGCTCTCCGCATTCAGCAAGGTCTGTCGGACCTGATCCGCACTGTCACACAGATAAATAGGCCTCAATGGCTCTCATTTTGGCCCAGATTACAAGTGGAGCATTATGTAACGCTCCGGTTCGAGCGGAAACTCAGTTAGAAGTAAGTTTTTGCGTGCGTCAGGGTAGCGCTCATATTACACGTTGAAAGTAAACTGTTTCCGCTCACGCGCTAACCCGATGCGTGTAAAAAAAAAAGAACTTAGAATATTGGGCGCGCGATAACGTATTCCCCCATAGAAGTCAATGTAGAAAAAAAAGTGGGGAAAAAACTAACACCCTACTCGCCTGCAAAGCCAAATGCATTTTCTTAAAGTGACTGTAAAGTTAACCCTCAATGCTCACGGCATAGGATAGACTTGATTGACAGGTGACGATTCCTAAAACAACTAATCCTTGTTTCCCCCTGTCAATCAATTACACAATATGGCGGACGCGAGAGCTGCGCTTATCGTTGGAGCTTTAAAAAGGTAAACATTCTAGTAAATAAATAAATATTAAAAAATTGATGAATTAAACTCTGCATCCTTTTTAAGTCTATCCAATAACGTGAGCAATGAGGGTTAACTTTACGTTCACTTTAAGTGCGCTAACTCGATATGAAAAAAATTATATTTTGCTTTCCAATGTTCATCACATAGCAGAATATGTTCTATTTATTCATAAATACATATTTATATATACTGTATATACCTGTTTTTTTGCAGTATATATATATATAGGAAATATTTATAGTAAATACACATTATAACACTTAATTAACAATTAGAGGGACATTATAGTCAAAAACATAATACAATAATTTAATAGAGAAATGTATATAGACCAAATTTGCCATGGACACTTATTAAAAATGATGCTGCTACAGTAGTTAAAATTGAGCATACAGTTTCCTGTTTTTAGCAGCCCTGACACTTTTTTGTTTCGAAAAACCCAATGCGCACAAACACCTGCGATTAACCCCTTTTTTGCATGTGTGTAACTGTTAGCGCACCACTCATAATCTGGCCCTTAAAGGGACATTGTACACAGGATTTTTCTGTGCATAAATGTTTTGTAGATGATCCATTTATATAGCCCATCTGGTAGAGGTTGTATAAAAATATATAGTTTTGCTTTTTTTTTTAAGAACATTGTGCTGATTTTCAGACTCCTAACCAAGCCCCACAGTGTCAGATGCATACATGCGTTTACAGACTTCTGCAGGCTCCTGTTTATGTTATCTGTCTATTCATATGCAGGGAAGGGGGCAGGCAGGTGGGGAGTGTTTGCTATTATTGTTTACCCAGCCCCTTTCACTGGTTGTTCCAGCTAACCTCATCAACAATGCTTAACAGGAATCTTCTCAGTAAGTTTTTAAAAGGTTATATACTTAATTTTTAGATCAGTATCTGTGCATATTCTTCTTTATAGTAGTGTCTATTACATGCAGTTATATGAAACCTGGTGTATACTGTCCCTTTAATAAGCTGCAGACAAACAACATTCCCAGGTAGACACTGGCGATTCTAGGGGAGGAGCCATGATTGCAAAAGCACCCCAATCTTCTATTTTACACCACTATTGAGCAAAAAGTAAAAAAAAAAAAAAAGAAATACTAGTACATGCCCGTCCTTTTAAGCATGCCATGTCCCACAACTGCCTAACCAAAACCCTAGACCACTTCACTATGCCATCAGAACACCTGTGACTCCACCTCCCCTACCCTGACCATGAAACAGCCGTAAGTACGCCACCACCCACCTTCCCCCACCTGTGGAACAGCCAAGACTAAAGCTAGGAGTGTTTGTCTCCCCTCATAGTAGAGTTTTTGGAACCGCCACTGCAGGCAAGTGGAAGTGATGATTGTACAAGGCCACTCTTGTGCAGCATCGACCACTGCTATTGTGCAACAATCAAATTAGGGTAGAGGTTGTCAATCACCAACTATGGATCCAAATCTGCGCAGCTTAATAAATGGGGGTAGTGGTGTAACATTTTGAAAGGGTCTGATGTGAAAGCTGATAATAGCAAGTATAGGAAAAGAGACATTGGGATTACAAGGTACACCTAAAGCATATGTTCTGCATACTCATTTTTAGCACACACATGAGGACACACATGCACGCACATACACGCACAAGGAAACACGCACACATATGTACAGAATAAAAATCATTTTAAAAAATATGTTAATTATACAGCGTGACTTAAGGCCTGATATACCATTCACAGCAAATCATTATTTATAGCTACTTTAAGGTAAAAAACAATGTTTCATATATATAGTAAATTTATGAAGAACAGTAACCAGAGATACAGTATCTAAAAGAATAAAACACATAGGCACATGAAAGTGTAGCAGGAAGTACAGTATATGAATATGGGTTAAGAAGAAACACACTGGGCATTTGGGAAACCAGATCCAGTATCCAATAAATGGAATTATTCATTAAAGCTCAGATACATTTGATGTGTGTGTCCCAAGGGGAAAGCTTTTTTCCTACCTGATCCACTTGGGTCGGGTTTCCTATCTGGCTTTATGTTTTTCATGACACAGATGCTTTCCATGACGAGCTTAACAGGAGCAGGAGGACTCTGCATAGACTTCACCAGCGTGATGTCGGACTGGTTGAGGGTGTCGAGGGCAGATACAGCAGCTTCCAGCGCAGGCATAGCCTCAGCAAGGTCTCCTTCACATTCATCCTGTCACAATAAAGAAAGTAAAAGTGATGATGACAGATTATACTGTAGGCAATAAACATAAAGGCACAGATTACGTTAATTCAATAGCGCTCTTGTTCTTGTGCTCAGATAACAAGTGGAAAATAAAATGGTTGTGCCGGAGTGGAAGCCTTAGGTTGTGGCTTTCACTCTAGTGCTAACCCGACAGTGTGTTAAAGGACCATAATACCCAAATGTTTAAACACTTGAAAGTGATGCAATATAGCTGTAAAAAGCTGACTAGAAAATATCTCCTGAACATCTCTATGTAAAAAAGAAAGATATTTTACCTCAGTAGCCACCTCCCATTGTAAAGGATTTCTAAGCAGCATTTTAGTGTGTCTGTCCTGGGACAGTTTAGGGGATGAGCCTCGTGAACTCTCATATTATTTCACCAATCAGGTAAAGGAAGCTTAATATGAAATCTCATGAGATCACAGTAAAAGAGTTCATGACCTCAGCACTGCTGATGCTGATTGGCTGCTGTTCATTTCTTCATTTTTTTTTATTTATTTTTTTACCTGCAGCTGAGCAGCAGTTGAGTTTAACTTTTTACACAGAACTTACTCTGCTGAGCTGAGGAGATTGTGAGGTAAAATATCTTCCTTTTTTACATAGAGATGCTCAGGGGATATTTTCCTGTCAGCTTTTTACAGTTATACTACATCAGTTTCAAGTGATTTAGCATATGAGTATTATGTCCCTTTAAGTCAAAGTGTGCTAAAGCCAAGCCAAAGGTGAAATAGATGAAATTCCTTTTTTCTTCATTTATAATTTTTATATTTTTATATACAGTGTATATATATATATATATAAATATATGTATATATATATATATAGCATAAATCATGTATCTAAGACACAGTTTGAAAAAAGATAAATATAAATATGTACTCGTATGCATAGATCATATAAGTCCCCATCACTAAGATTCAAAATGTAGGTGATGACAAAATCTGTGAACAATGTTAATAAAGGAACAGAGAGGAAAGAGAGTGGTGATATTCTCTTCTTTTAAAAATTCACTTACAAACTTATCTCTTCAACAAAGAAAACCAAGGGAACAAAGCAAATTTGATAATAGAAGTAAATTCAAAACTTTTTTTAAAAATTGTCTGTTCTGTCTGAATCACAAAGGTTTCATGTCCCTTTAAATCTTAAATAATATTTTTTATTCATATGTAGCCTTAAACCATATATATGAAAAACATAACAGGTAAAAACGTAATTCTTCTAAATACATTTTAAAAATGCAAAAACAAAAAATTATATTTAATTCAGTAACAAATTATTCATAAATAAAATCCAAAATATATTTCAGATCCACGGTTTCTCCTTTTACTATTTTCTCGGCAGATATCCATTCGTATTTTGTCTGTGTCTGAGAATATTTTCTATAAATGATGTCATTGGATGGTACAACCAATCAAAAGCCATATGTCCCCCCTATTGATCCGATACAATACCTGCTACCATGTCCCCACCTTGCACTTAAACAATGCAATTAGTTGTTTACATTCTCTCTGGACTTCTCGGGGTCGATTTATAAAGCAGCGGATGCTGCTTCCAACCCACTCCGCTTCAGTTCCGCCTGAAGCAGAAATTAAGAAGCAGCGGTCCTAAGACCGCTGCTCCATTACCTGTCCGCCTGCTCTGAGGATTGATTGAGGTTGATTGACACTCCCTGCTAGATTGGCCGCAAATCTGCAGGGGGCGGCATTGCACCACCAGTTCACAAGAACTGCTTGTGCAATGATAAAGGCCGACAGCGTATACTGTCTGCATTTATCGATGTGCAGCAGACATGATACGCTACATAGTATCATGTCCGCTCGCACCATAGTAAATTTACCCCCTTGAGTGTGAGTTTGTACTTACTTTTGTGCGTACAAAATCACCAGGGTATGTAAACTTTTGATCAGGGTCATTTGGGTAGTTTATGTTGTCCTTATGATTTAAAAAGAGTAAACACAGTTGATTGATAATAAATGGCTTCAGCCAAACACTAACCATGAGTGAAAGAAAAGATTTTGTGTTATCATTCATATTCTCTGAAAAATGGCCAAGAAGTCATAAATTCTGCCAGGGTATGCAGGGCCGTCTTTAATATTGACTGGACCCTGGGCAAAAAAAATCTTGCCCCCCCCACCCCATGCAATTACGCTCTCCACCCCAACATCACAAAAAACAACTAAATCAAATTTTTTTTTAATTATTAGCCCAGCAGTGGATCATCCAATGCTGGGCTAATCGTTAAAAAAAAAAATGAAATAAATTGCAATATGT